>NW_025335301.1:4747-190473 GCF_004798865.1 Varanus komodoensis
TCCCATTCAGTGCAATTGATGAGGGTTTCAGTGCCCTGCCATTGGCAAGTCCAATTCGCGCTTCAGCAGGTGAGAACAAAATCCGTCGACTTCCTGCTTGCGGTTCAAGAGTGGGCGCAACTAGTTTCATCAGGAATCACACCACTGTCCCCCGGGCGTAGAAGCCACACTATGAATGTAAAACAGAGCAGTCAGGCATCACTGGGGTGCCATTACGATTAGCGCATAAAGCCAGCTGTTTCCATATGATGTTGACTGCATTCCATTTATGAGCCTTTTGCAACATCAGCCATTACTGGGCGCAGTACAACGACAAGATAAGACAATGCTTGCACTCTTGGTCATCATTCATGGAATTATGGAAGTTCCATTGCATTGATGGGGAAAGAGCTCTACTGTTCAATTCCAGCACTTTCTTAAGGGTCTACTCTGAGTAAGAGCTTGCGCCAGCCTCACTTTCCAGGGAACATTTCAATGTGGTATAAAACGTTCCCATTCAGTGCAATTGATGAGGGTTTCAGTGCTCTGCCATTGGCGAGTCAAATTCGCGCCTCAACAGGTGGTACCACAATCCATCGACATCCTGCTTACGGTACCAGAGTGGGCGCAACTGGTTTCATCAGAAATCACACCACTGTCCGCCGGGCGTAGAAGCCACAGTGTGAGTGTTAAACTGAGCAGTCAAGCATCACTGGTGTGCGATCACGATGAGAGGCTACATCTTCCTGTTTCCATATGACGTTTGCTGCATTCCTTTTATAAGCCCTTTGTAACATCTGCCATTACTGGGCGTAGTACAACGACAAGGTAAGACAATGCTTGCACTCTTGCTCATAATTCATGGAATGACATGAGTTCCCTTGCATTGATGGGGAAAGAGCTATACCGTTCAATTCCAGCACATTCTTAAAGGTGCACTCTGTGTAGGAGCTTGCGCCTGCCTCAGTTTCCTCGGAACATCTCAATGTGGTATAAAACGTTCCGATTCAGCGCAGTTGATGAGGGTTTCAGTGCACTGCCATTGGCAAGTCAAATTTGCGCCTCAACAGGTGAGAACACAATCCATCGACATCCTGCTTGCGGTACCAGAGTAGGCGCAACTAGTTTCAGGAGGAATTACACAACTATTCCCCGGGCGTAGAAGCCACAGTATGAAAGTAAAACAGAGCAGTCAGGCATCACTGGGGTGCGATTACGATTAGAGCATAAAGCCAACTGTTTCCATATGATGTTGACCTGCGCAGGGACAACACCTTGCGTTGCTCTGGGGACGTTGTGCAGCCCAGAGGAGCAAGTGCTGCCCTGCTCGCTTTCCCTCCATGCACTGGTCCTGGTGACAGGGGCCTGTTCTCAAAGGGCATCTTCCGGGGACCTCCATGGACCCGTTTTAGAATGTCTGACTGCTGCCTGAGCCATTTTGCTTTTAAAGAGCAAGGGGGAAATGCCTCTGTTCACCTGCAGAAAAAGCCAGCAGGGCTCTATCCCGCCTGAATCCCACCTCCTCCTTTCCAAAGAACTGGAAGAGTGCTTCTGGCCCAGCCCCTTGGAAAGGCCTGTGTGGAACGTGGGGGTGTGCACTGGTGGAGAGAGCTCATTCTCCACCCAGAGCTGGGCAGGTTCCAGGTCAGTTTCCAGCCCCGCCAGGCCACGGCCCACTTGTTGAAAGATGCAATCCTACACGTGCGTATTTTGGAGCAAACCCTAAAGCAAAGCACTGGGCACAGTTCCCGCGGCTGGCCTTGGCCTTGCCCCCGTTCTTCCGGGTCCCGCTTGCCCCGCAGGTCAGCCAATGCCACCTGGTTGTTCCAGCAGCGGCATCTGGGGTGTCCCTGCCAAGCTTCAGCATGACTGCACAGCCTCCGCAGGTGGGGTCGGATCCAGCCCCACCCTTCCAAGGGGAGGCAGTGTAAGGGGCACAGAGGCGGCTTCGGACGCAGCACCCCGCCATCCAAGGGCTGAGGGAGAGCCCTCCCGCAGCAGCGGCAGCTGGTCCTGGGGCTCCAACAGAGAAGGGCCGGAGGGTGCCTTCTGCCACCAGAAAGGTCTCTGTCAGGAGAGGAAAGGGAAACTGGCCTGGTAGCCGGGCCTGCTCAGCCCGGGGCATGAGCGGTCCTTTGAGGCAGGTGCCCACTTGCCACACACGCCGCTTCCTTGCCTGAAGAGGTCCAGCGGGAGAGGATGCGTCAGGGGCAAGCTGCTCCGCAAGTGTCATGGCCCAGCCCAAGAGTGTTTAGATTAATATCTAATTATCCTAGTGGAAGTTACAGAAAGCAAGTAACCACTGTAAAAATTAATGAGCAATTTAGACTTGCCTGCCCAGATGACAGGAAAATCCATATGTCAATTAAAAGATCTCTTCCCCAGAGAGGTTGCCTGGCTCTTTGATCAGGCTGCTCCTGGCACGCATGCAGAAAGAGCGAAGGGAAGAGGCTTTTGCAACATGTGAGCCAGCCAGCCCCGACACGGGACGCCAGCCCAGCGCTCGGGGTGAGATGGTGGCCTCCGCATGCGTGCGTGGGCGGGCTGGCACTTGCACCGTTTGTTCCTCAAGCTCCTCTTGGCGCAAGCAGGGGAGACCCCCCCCACAGAGACCTGCTCCCAGTACCCCAAGCAGTCCTAAAGCAGTGGCAGACTGCGCCATACAGGCAACTGGACCTCTTGCCAGTCGGCGCTGTGGCCCAGAGCAGGGCCTGGCCGTGGAGAGGACCCCCGGGTGCTGGGGAGCTGGGCACGCTCCAGCAGCACGTGTTTCCCAGGGACGGGGGCGTGGCCAGCCACACACCTTGGCGAGACACCAGGCAGAGGTCTCATCAGGGACACATTTCAGAACAGGCCCTCCAGAGCTGCCTGGGAGGGTCCTGGGCACCCAGGGCAGGGTCTTCAGGTGGTGAGCTCTGCTTCTGAGTCTAGAGAGGTCCTGAACACCTCCGAATTCAGGTGAGGTTGGCGGCCAGGTGAGGGAGTGCCCACACGCTGGAAAAGACTGCTCATGAGCAGAGGCCTCCACGTGAGCGGGGCCTCCTTCTGAGCCCTGTGAGAAATCGCCGCTGGTGAGCTGTGGTGGAGCCTCGGGCAGAATTCTGGGCCTGGAACTTGTGCCTGGAAGCGGAGCTCCGCTCGCTCCTGGGACAGGAGGCTTACTTCGGCTCCCACGGCTGGGGGTGGGTGAGCGTGCGGCAGCTGAGCGTATCGAGGCTTCCAGATGTGTCCTCATGCTAGATTTCACCACATTGCATTCCCAGATCCAAGCATCTCTCCCTTACCCCAATCAGAGGTGGGAAATCCCAAATGTAAAAATAGGCATTTTCTTAAAGGTACATGTCCCAGCCCCAGCCCCAATTAAACATTTTGCCTGGTAGACTAAAACAGGGGAGTGTGGATTTTGGAGATATTTGCTCAGATGTGCATGTAAACACTTGCACAAGGGCACATATGTCCATTTGCAAAGGCGCACATTAGCCTGAGTGAAATGTGAAAAACAAATATCCCAATCATTCCTTTCCTACTCATATTCACAAAAGGAGAATATAAATGGAACTGAGGAGGAGGAGAAGGAGAAGAATTTGGCCTCACCTCGCCTCTGCTCCAGGCCGGTTTGGGACTGAGAGCCTTGTTCTTCTGACCTTGGCTTGCCAATGGACCTTTGAGACATATTTGCCCCATTAACTGTCCAAGGACCAAGCTACAAGAAGGATGGGCCTCCCCCACTGAACAAATCCTGATGGATTTAAGGACTTTTTGGTTCTTCAGTGATGGAGAAATTGCAACGGAAGTCTCAGTTTCAACCCAGTTAACCTATCCAATCCATAGATAACAAGCCTTGATGAATGACCCACAGTTCACAACACAGCAAGAAACTGCAGGTTCTCTTCATGAGTCGCTTCATGCACAGAATAGTGGAGAAGCACAGAATAGTGGAGTTGGAAGAGGCCAGAGGGCTAGCGAGTCCAACCTCCTGCTCAGTGCAGGACTCCAAGTCGGACCCCCTCTCTCAGATGGCTGTCCAGCTTCCCCTTGCATGTCTCTAATTGTGGGAGAGCGCACCACCTTCCCGGCTAATTGGTCCCGTTGCTACACTGCTCTCACATTCAGGAAGTTCTTCCTTATATCTAGCCAGGACCTCGCTTCCTGCCACTTGAGCCCATTATCCCGTGTCCTGCACTCTGGGATGACCAAGAAGAGATGCTGGCCCCCTCCACATGGCAGCCTTTCACGTCCTCGCAGAGGGCTATCCTATCTCCCCTCAGTTCTTTCCATCTCCCCTCAAGGGGCTTCGTTCCCTGTCCCTGGATCGTCCCTGCTGCCGTCCTCTGAACTCCTCCCAGTTTGTCCGCATCTTTCTTCATGTGTGGTCAACAAGCCATGGCTCCGTGTGGCACCTGCCCCCACATACCTGCATGTTGCCAACGGATCCCCTGAATCAACTAGTCCAGGATGGAGAGTGACGCAACCATGGCAGGAAACCAGTTTCCCCAAGCAGCGCTTTGCCTGTGCCATATTTCTCCTGGTTCAAAGTTGCTGCTCTCAGGAGTGACGTCTCTTTAGCATGGCCCTTTTGAGTGCCCAGAACTGGTAAGGCCATCCTGGGAGCCGTCACACTCCAGCTCCCCCCACCCCCCGAGCATCAGGGACGTGATGCACCACCAGCCACTCCAGCCAGCCCCCTCCCCTCCCAGAGCTGCCACAGCTGCAAATCCATTTCACCCTTTGAAGCTTTTACAGGCTCCCTGTCGATGTACTTTCTCGTGGAGTGGCAATTGCCACGGCAGAGTGCCGGCCAGACTCCGCCAGCGCCTGCTCCACAGAGGCATTCTCCTCACCTTTAATGCATGGAGGAAAATTTAGAGGCCTCTTTCCTTAATTCAAGGCCTATAAAGTGAGGAAATACCACAACAATAAACTTCCTTTTATGCAGTGTCTCCTGCGCAAGCTGCGTCATAAAGCCCTTTACAGCATTCAGCATTCTAATGTGGCATATGATATGGCTTGTAGAGAAAATAGCCATTAAAAAAAGATATTGTTGGGGGGAAAGGCCTCCATTACTAGGCATGTGAAATGCGGGGACCTTTAAAATGTCAGACAAAATGGAGAAGATGTGGCACAGCAGTGAAGAACGCAAAGCAGGGATGCCGCCTTGCCTTAGGGCTGGGCAGAGACTTTTGGTTTCCCCTGCCTTGGGCTGGTGGAAGGTCCAGCTCTCCGGCCAGCTGCTCTCTTTTGCCTCCGCTGCAGAGAGAGTTCCAAGCCCTCCAGAAGCGGCAGGGGCTTGGGTCACCAGGCTCCCATGTGGGTCTGGTCACCCCACACACTGGACGACTGCAGGCGCTTCAGGGCACTTACCTGCTCTGAATCTGGGGGAGGCATGGGAGGGGTTCCTTTCACAGAGCAGGTCCCCAACTCTAAATCCAGCCAAGCCACTTGCCGTCATATGCTAAGAAGCAGCCCGGGCTGTTTGCCCATGCCGCAATTCAAACACCTGTTCCTAGGGAAGGACGAGAATTTCTTAGGTGTTTGCAAACCAGTCAAAAATTTTCAGAGAAAATATTCACTTGCTTTTGAATTTGCAGACCTGCTTTAAAAAGATGCTTTACTGAATGGAGGAAAAAATGCAAATTTCAGATGCATTTTTAGTAATAGAACTGTGCCTTCTTCTCATTTGGGAAAAGGGATGTGCATGTTTGGAAACAACTTCAAGGGGAAATTTGGAGATGCTCAAACAAACACATGTTGTGTGTTTGCCTATCCTTCCTGATTCCTACTTTGCCAGCACTGCACACACATACACCAAAGGAGAGGGGAGGAAAGGGGAGGGGAGGAGAGAAACTGGGGACAGCAGGAGAACTGGTGCCCTGAGACCCTGACAGGCAAGGGACCCAGCGGGTGTGCTGCCCCACCCCAGCTTGTATCCTCATGGGCGCATTTGAAGTCAGTGCCCCACCCCCACCCCCATAAGGGGAGGTGCTGGAACAGGGCGAGCCAACTTTTAAGCTTGGTGGATTTCCTGCCCACTCCTGGCCTAGCGGTCACAAGGAGTGAGGGAGGGGGCAGGACACGATTTGTGCACTGTTAACCACTAAGGAAATTTGCTCAAATGAGCACCTAAAAGGATGTCTCTGTAGTGCAATTTGTGCAAATCAGCAAGAGGCAGATGGTTTTCAGCCACTTTTTTGCAGGAACGTCCAGAGTAGCTTTTTAAAAGTTGCGGTCTGCCTTTGAGGTGGCCTTCCATAAGCTGCCACTATTTGCGCCATAGGTGTAAACCCAGAGCTAGCAAACCAGAATCTGGGGGGCTGAACTGCCCTCAGAATCCCATCAGAATCCTCTCATGTCACTAAGTCTTTGGCATCCAAACCATGATAAGGGGCACGCCATTTGGGTAGCAGTTGGCCCAGAGAGCTGATGAGCAACTCCGCACGGGCTATAGAGAGGTGCACCGACAATGTCCACAGATGCTGCTTCCCACAAAAGTGTTTGCCATGGTTAGTTGGTGCCGCAGGGCGCTCACCCCGTGCATGTGGTCACTGGTGGAAACGTCCGCACCACCCCTCTTCTTTGCTGACCCTTCAGTGCTGGCCCTAAACTGCCAGCACATCCCTGAAGCAAGCGAGCAGTCAAGCAGCTCAGCTCAGGCAGGAGTTATGCAAAATTGTGCTCCACTTTCCCTTCTCCCTGACAGGGCTCCCCCTGCCCCCCCCCCCCAGCTCCTGCCTCTGCCCCCTTCCTCCTGGAAGGAACTTCTCTGTGCTGTGCTGCAAAGTCATGATGCAACAGCGCCATCCTCAGCTGGCAGGAACCAGCCATTTCGTCACCGCTATGAGCTGCTTGCGATCGCCTTCTCGGAAGCTGTGTCAGACTGAGGAGCTTCTGCATGTAGGCTGCCTTCTGCAAACCCTCTGCAGCCCCGAGAAAGTTTTCCTGGAATCAGTCCGTACCTTCTGGGCTCTCCCGTGGGGCTCTGCGTGCATCGCCTGAGCAAAGGGCGCAGATGTCCTCCAACATTCACATCAGTCCAGTCTCATTTTCCACCTGTGGGCCCCCATCCAGCTAAATTCGGTCGGAACTCACCCTCTGCAATACTTCAGTGTAGAGAAGTGATGGGAAGCGGGATCGAGGCTCATCACCAAGGGACATGAAGCGATCCAGTGCACTCGGAAGAGCGGCAAGTGCCTGGCAATGCATTAGGCCCTCCCCATCCGTCGACCCAGCACCATCAGCACTGACTGGCAGCAGCATCTTCCAGCCCTCCATCTCGGGTCGGGCATCCTGGTTGTGGAGCCCCAGCCAGTTCTGCAGGCATGTGATGTGAGGCCACGAGTGCAGACACCTCTGGCTCCTGCCAGCCCAGCACCATCCACTGTGGCTCTCAGGACCAGGGCGAACCCTCAGCCTTGAGGGGTGATGGAGAGAGAGCAGGGAGTCTCCCCTGCCTCTCCCTTACACTTCTCTGATCGGGCAGGAGATCAAAGCAACGGAAGAGGGCTAAGAAGTGGCGGCGGGGGGGGGGTCTGGAAGTATACCCAGCAAAGTGAACGAGTGCAAAGTCTTGTGGGAGGTCAATACGCCAAATGGGGCTACCAGAGAAGAAATGTCCCAGGTGTGCCTCGGAGGCACTTCCACAGTTACCCATGCTAGATGGGAGTCCCCAGCAGGATCTCCAGGATGGCTGGCAAGGACCCCTCGGTCCTCCTTCGTCAGTGGGGACATGAGTGGCCCAAGGAACCCGCCTTTTGGCAGCTTTGTGCTGGGAACAGCCGGAAGCCAGCCCTGGAGCACGTGCTTCGCATTCTGCTGTGGCTCCTCTGGGAAGGCAGCAGAGGAGCGGCAGGGCAGCGCATTGCATCGCATGGCGTGCAGGCACCTCGCCCACTGCAACTGCCCTTCCCTAGGAGTCTCCACTGGCTTGGCGCTGGTCTTCGGCCAAGCTCAGGGCCTCCGCTGCTCGAGGTCCAGCTCAGGACCAAGCCACCCAGGGACATGGCAGCCAAAAACTGGCTCCCTCCACAGCTCCTGGAGGAGGGCGCCTAAGCTCAGGTGAATTGGGAATTCCAGCACATCTAGGCAGCACCAACGTGAAGAAGGCTGAGGTCATGCATCTCAACAGGTGATGTCCTGTGATGTCCCTTTTCTTCTTCCCGCTGCAGTTTGCTTTCTCCCTGGAGGAAGCTCCCCACATCTGGCCCAAAGCAAACAGGACAGAATTCACCCGGAAAGAACTCGCATCCCTGGCAAGAACAAAATCCCGAAGGTGCACACGCTGCCTCATCTTCTCGGAGCCCAGAGAGATTAGTCAACCCCATAATGATCCCAAAGGGCCAGGGGATGAGCGGGGTGGCTGTGCATGGGGCTGGAGCCAGACACGGGGCAGCCTGCATGCAAGTGGGGATGTCCTGAAAAATTGGACTGCATCTGCCTTCGGCTAGGCAGACAAGGGAGCCATTTTTCATATGCGTTAAGACAGCCTGTCTTGAAGCAACACGTAGAAAATGAGACCGATCCTTTCCCCAGAGACCTCTGCAAAAATGTATGGTAACCAGGCAGGTTTGCTTAGCTTCGGCTGTGAGTGGACCAAAAGGCAGCCTTCTCCAGAGTGCAGCCCTCCAGGTATCCTGGAGACAACCCTACAGTGCAGGCTGCAGCCCTTGTCCACTTACCTGCAAGAAAACCTTCTGGAACTCCATAGGACTTATTTCTGGATAAATATGCACAGGATTGCCCTGCCAGTCCAGTTCACATTCCAGGTTGGGCCTCCCATGCTGGGTCACATGGAGCGGGCTGGGGCCCATAGGAGACTTCCTCAAGCTGATGCCCCCCAGACATTTTGGACAAGTCCCAGCATCCCCAGCCACACAGCCACTGGCTGCTGCAGCTGGCACCTGAACGCCAAACCGTCTGGGGCTTTTTGCTACCCAGAGCAAACAGTGTCCTTCTATTCAGGGACGTGACATTTCCTGGGCATTTTGGTTGGTGCAGTGGCCGCTCACGACCCTCCCGCCATCCCGCCCACGGCAGCCTCCCAGAGGCTCGGCTGCTGGCCCCAGCCCACGAGGGAGGCAACCGCTCTGCGTGGCCTGCTGGCCGTCCTGCAGCAGGCTTGACTGGAAGGCCAGGACGCTATTTGGCTGTTCCATTCGGGTATGTTGGGCATTTTGTACATCTCCTGCAAACACTTCGAACAGAGGACTTGCCAGGCAGGGCGCATGCGAGCTGGCACGCCATGTGTCCATGGGCGAGCACTGCAGGCGGGCCTGGCGCGGGGAGGGGGGGCACACTGGAGCGGCTGCCTGGAGTCAGCATGCGTGCGTGCGCACGCCTTGGAGGCCGGCCAGCTTCTGCCTTGCGGACGTTCCCCTGAGTCCGCCCCACTTCCGCCCCCCGCTTCCCCCCACAGCCCTCCTCACAGGCGCTGCTGCAGCCACGCCACCAGAGCCCGCCACAGGGGTCCACCAGGCCACGTCCCAAGACGCGGCCGCGTGCAGCAGGGCATGGTTTCGGCCGGGGGTTGCGTGCTTCTGTGGGGAGAAGGCACAGGGGAGCCAGAGGCAGGGGGCCGCCTGGGCTCACGCCCCTGGCTTGGTGGAGGGGCGGGTTGGTGCTGGGGGGGCCTGTGTGCAGCGCCATGACAGGGGCTCGTGGGAGCCCGGCCCGAGGCAAATGCGCCTGCTCCCCACGCCAGACACTGAGTCCTGGAGGCAGATGTACACAGCCCCCTCGCCGAAGGATGATAGTGCCCACCCAACAAAGCAGCACCCCCAGGCCGAAATAGCGAGGGGTGTGGACTGGAAACTGATCTCCGTGGCAACGCCTCTACAGGGACCTCTGGCAGCCGGGCTGGGCTGGGGAGTTCAGGGACTCTGCACAGACGGCCTTTGCCCACCCTCCTCGTGAGCAGGCCTCCTGGCATGGGGCGGGGTGCAGGGGGGAGCTGCAGTGCTCAGAGCAGAGCGGACATGATTGAGAGCTGCACTGGATCCCCCCATGCGCTTCAGGGGAGCCACGGCAGTGCCACGAGCCAGGAATCAGCTTACAAAGCAAGGCTGAGAGGCCTCCTTGGGCCCCAGAGCAACACCTGGCCCTCCTGGCTCACCACTTGGCCCCGCCATACATCCCAAGATGCCCACACCCCTCCCACGGGCCCCGGACCGCCACCAGCTCGCCTGCTCGCTGGCATTCGAGCAGGTTTTCCCTTCCTCCTTCGAAGCTGAACTTACTGGCACTGCAGGAGCGTTCATCTAGAACAGGCAGGTATGTTTTGGCATTGTGGTCCTGCCCCGCACTAGAACATGCCCCCGACACGCACACACCAAGCACTCCCGGAAACAGAATTCAGCCCTTGAGCTGCGAGCAGAGTGCATTTGGGCCCATCGCTGATGCTCTGCTTCTGGAGGGGTGTCACTTGCCAGGGTCGCTCTGCTTTTTTCCTCACACCTGATGCAAAGTCAACGGGGTCCTTCAGGGCCCCAGAGGGGACTTGTGATTCTCTCTCTCTCTCACACACACACCTCCTCTCCTCTCCTCTCCTCTCCTCTCCTCTCCTCGAGATGGGAGCTGAGATTGGAGGACGATTTAATTCTTTCATTACTGGAATCCAATTTTCCTCCTGACGGGAATGAAATGGAGAGAGGATAATAAGCAGCACGTTGGGTGCAGCCACGATCTGCGCTTAGTGTCATTAATGGGGACAGCTTCATTAACAAGCGGGATTGCAATAAAAGGGAAAGCGGGGGGTGGGGGCCGCTGCTCACTTGAGATGGTTGCCTGCCAGAGCCTCGGAGCCAAGGCTGGGTCCTGATCTTTGAGACAACGGCCTCAAAAATGGGGGGAGGGGGTCTTTTGTGGCTCACTGACCCGTGCCACAGTGGACTGAGGACTGACTGTGGAACGAGCCCGAGGCCCTGGCGCAGACCCCCAGTGGTGCCGGCCTCTCCCTTGCCCCCAGGGGCTGGGCGTTGTCCGGCACGCTTGGCGGTGGTGAGCATCCCCTGGGGATCCCCTGGGCATCCCCTGAGCATGGGGGCAGCTGCCTCTGCATGGATATCTGTGCTGCTAGGAAGGCCAGCCCTCCAAGCCCGGGATGCTTTCAGCTGCCAAGTTGGCAAAACTGGAGCTTGCAGGCCTGGTGCTGCATCAGACGAGGCGTCCTCCTCCAAGCCGACACCTGGAAGGGAGGGGAGGAGCCACCCCGCTCTCCCCCGTCCCTCCACCCGCTTCCTCCACATTCTCAGCCAGAGCGATGGGGAATCCTGGAATCCTCCGCAGGCGGGATCCTGAGGCCAAGCACGCTCAGGACTCACACAGCGTCCTCCTGGGAGGCCCCTGGAGGCGGCAGAGCCAACGGAGGCCAGGCTGGCTCTAGCTGGAGGCTCTTGCCCTGACCGAGCCCTGGACCCTCCACAGCCCAGCCCAAGCTGCCCACCCCAGGCACACTCAGACCGCGCCCAGGACAGGGAGGTCGGGCGGAGGCGTGCAGAACAGTGCCCAGTGGGAGAAAGTGGAGGAGGAGACATTTTCTGGCTACTGCATTGTCCTTCTTGATAGCGGACCCCGAGGCTCATGCGATGGGGCGGCATATAAGTTGTCTAAATAAAATAAAATAAAATAAATATATAAAATTGAACAATAGAAGATCTGGAACAAATAAAAGGTGGGGCACATAGCCCGACTAAGGAAGTTGGTGTTCCAAGATGCAGGGATAGCCGCCATGTGGGATGGGGTCAAAAGAGCACTGGGCATGTTTCCAGAAAAGGCCAGCAGTGGCTACTCAGCCCAGGGGCCCTGTGCTCCCTCCAGCAAGGGAGGCGCCATGCCCACGTGAGCCAGTGGCCGGATGGTAGCTGTTGTTGTTGGATCCCGTGGCAGCCAGATGGTGCGCGATCCAGGAGGGGCCCCTGGAGGCCTAGAGCAACACAGCAGCGAGGGCATTGGGAACACCTCTGCTTCCCCCCTGCACGCAGGAAGTGCTGGACTCCTGAGCCAAGCCACCTGCTTCTTCCGGGCCCTTGAGCCTGGCGCTGTGCCACCTCCAAGGCAGGCGCCACCAGGGGCATTCCTCAGCCCGAGAGCCGGGGGCTCCTGGGGCACTGAGGGCCCCTCCCATGGGAGGAGCTGTATCAGCAGCACCCAACACGGGCAGCCCCAGGATCCAGAGGATGGGGCGCACCCAGGAGCAGAGGGCGAGGCCTTCTGGAGAAACCCAGGCCAGCCCGTTCTTCCCATGGTCCCGGAGCCCAACGCCCCTGCCTTCACCTGTATTTTGTACGCAATGCACCTCCAAGCGCGCGTGTGCACACCTGGGTGAGGGGGGGTGACATGCTCCTGGGCATGCCGAGCTCAGGTGGGGCCCAGGCTGCAGCTCCAGCACCACCGGGGTGGGGGGGAAGTGGGGCTGAATGCATGCTGGGGCTCTTTACTGGCACTTGCTTCCCTGTTCAAGATTTAGAGGGGGCAGTGGGAGAAGCAGGCTGGGGGCCAGGCACAGGAGAAACCAGGACAGGCGTTTTGAAAGGAGGTGAGGCCCGTGGGGGTCCCCGCGCTGCACGAGGCTGCCAGGCACATCGGGCCTGGGCACCCGGGAACTGCTGCTGCAGAGGCTTGAAATATAACTCACGAGGTGTCCAGTAGACAGCGCCATGCGCATGTGTGAGGCACTGGGATGAGGGGAGCACTGGGCGTCGAAGCAGCAGACCCAGGTTCCCCACCCAGCTTGGCCGTGGAGCTCACTGGGTGACGCTGGGCCGGGACCAGACTCCCAGTCTGACCCGCCACACAAGGTGGTTGTGAGGATGAAAAGGAGGAGGCAGAAGCAGCCCTGGATCACTTGCGGGGGGGGGGGGGGAGCGGGACGGACCTGGAATAGTGAGAGCTGCCCGGCTGTAACAAGAAATCAGCAGAGAGCAGTTGCAGGGGGCCTGCAAAGGAGGGAGCGGGTGGAGCCATGCCGGGATCCATGGGCCACGCGATGGATGCGCTGCGGAGGGCGGGGGAGATGTTGCGTGTTTGCAAGCATCTCTCCCTCACAAGAGCAAGTCAGGAGAGTCCCGGAAGCCCAGGGTCAGGTCGTAGAGGTGACAGCCTTCCGCAAAAGCGGCATCCTTCAGGCCATGCCCTGACTCCAAAGCCCAGCACCCATGCGTGAACTTTTTCCTGCCCTCAGTCCCCTCCTGACGCTGGGCAAGCATGCAAAGCAACCATAGGAGGGCCCCCACCCACACTGCCTCCCCCTGCGGCACACTCTCCTCCATCTCCGGGCTACCCTAAGTGCTCTCAAGCTGCTGCACCCACCCTCCTCCCTGCCTCCCTCCCCCACACCTGCAGCTCCTCAGCCGCTCCCTTCCAAGAGCTTGGTGTGGCAGTGGACACGCTCCACATGCAGGAAGTCCTGGGTGCAACCCGTAGCACCTCCTGATAGGACCAGGAAAGAACGTGCCACGGGCCCAGGAACTTGCTGCTGGGCTAAATGGACTGAGGGCCGGAGTCACCGCATGGCCGGCTCCCGATGCTCCGTCCGGAGGGCCACAAAGCAGTGGAAAGAGGCAGAGCAATTTAGACGAAGAGCATGGAAGTGGGGCAGAGAAATGGGATGCCAAAAGCCAAGCGTCACCCTCCTGGTCCACAGCCACCCCCGAAATAGGAGAAGGCTTGGGCTGGAGTTTGCTTCAAATCTTCCTCCCGTCGGCACTTGCCCTCTGCCAAATTCCCTGCATTTCTAAGGCACAGAATTAAATATAAAGGCCCGTGTAAATAATTCAGTAATCTCATTATACCCCAGTCCTTTGCAGCTTCAGTCTAGCTTCTTACAAAGGCAAACTCAGAGCAATTCCATTGGATTTCAAGGCGACTCTCCCCAAAGACCCTTTATTTAGCCAGAGCTCAATTATGTTTCTTAATTGCATGCTCACCTGGGGTACATCTGCATTGTTGGCTCAGGGGCTTCTGTGTACTCAGAAGGACGGAAGGGGCACTGGCAACACCACAACTTCACCAGGTTGCCATGACAGGTGTCCCCTGCACTGGGCTTGCTTGGCCTGCCGGGCACCCCGGGGGACTGCGGAAGGGGAGTGCCCGGAGCAGTGGTGACCAAGACGGCTGGCGTGGTGCTGCATGAGGGATGCCTGGCGAGGGGGCTCTGAAAGCACATGCCCACAGGCTCCCTGCAGCTCTCCACAGCCCATAGAGGGGGCAAAGGAGACCCCTGCCGGCTGGCCCAGCGCTGTGCCTTGGCACCCCCAAGGCGGTTGTCCCAAGCGCTGCCCGGCAGCTCAGCACCCAACCAGCAGCACGGCAGAGCTCTGCCTTCCTTCTCCAACCAGCGCCCTCCAGGCTCCCAGCACGGCAGCCAGCAGGGGTGCAGTCAGGAATGCCGGGAAGTGCAGCACACACACGGTGGAGGGAGTGCAGCTGGGGATGCTGCTAAGAGCTGGCCCTGAGCCTGACCTGGCAGCCTGCTGTTCACAGAGAGGCACAAAGCTGCTTTCCCACTGCCTCTCTCTGCTTCTCCTGCCTGCCAGCCTGTCTCTTGCCAAGGCTGGAAATCTGCCTGGAGAACTTGAGAGAGGTTGGACATTGTCTTTTCAGAGCGCCAGTGTGGCGGGATGGTTTGTACGTTGGACTGGGAATCCGTGGGACTCAGCCAGGCAACCCCTGGGAGACTTTGGGCCAGGCACTCATGCTCAGCCTAGCCTACCTCACAGGGCTGTTGCGGTGAGGATAATAATGAAGTGCAGGAGAACCGTAGAAGCTGCTCTGGGCTCCTTGTGAGAGGGAAAAGGCAGGATGTCCGTGCAGTGGAGGAGGAGGAGGAGGAAAGCCCTGCCCCCAGGGTCTATCTGTCCGGAACTCCGTACACAGGAGCACTCAGCTGCCCTCCAGCAGGACGGTGCACGGCCCCCTCCTGCCCAGCTCCTCTGCAACCGGTGTGTGCAGGCAGCCGCCTCTGGGGAAGGATGGAGCCCATGGCCAGCAAGGCTGGTAGCCAGAATACCGGCCATCATCACTTCCCATAGCAGTGGATTCCATACTTTAATTAAAGAGGAGGAGAGGGGAAGACAAAATAATTTTCCAACATTCACAAATGCCTTCATATTAAGGACAAAAATGAGGTGTTATTTTTGTTTTTGTTTTAATTGAGTGTGAGAGGAAGCAGAACGGACAGACTGGTCCATCCAAGCCAAGGGCTTTGAGTCCTTCGCTCTCTCCTAAAGCCGAACTCTGAGTCCGTGTCTGTTCAATGAGTCCGCTCTGGGGTGCACCTTTTTGTTCCTGGATGGCTGCTCATCTTTAACAGATGCAAGTCCTCTCCTGATGAATACTTGGCCTCTTTAGATGGGTGAGAATTTTGTTCCAGATCGCTTTGGATGAGCATTTCTCAAAAGCATGTGCATTTCTGCATAATCAGGATGGAAAGGACTTGAGATCTGAGACAAGGTGAACATGGGGGGGGGGGGGGGAAGCGTCCGGTGCCGCCCCCCCTCCTGCTGTGCCCCCCCCCCCCCCCGCTGCAGTTTCTCTAGAAGAGCCTCTGGACCAGCTTCTGCAAAAACTTCTCTGGCGTGGGATTTGCAGCCATGGGGCTGCACCCGGCCCTGCCTGCCGGCGTTGCACGAACATGGATTGGCCTGATACGGGCAGGCATAGACATGTAGGGGAAAACTGGGGGACAAGCATCCCTACCGCACACACCTGACTCCCTGTGCAAGGCGGCCTGTTTCTTCCTTCACCCACCACTTGTGAAGGCCAGTCCAACTGACAGGGCGCCCCCTCCCACTCTGCCTTACGGCGCATGGCACCGTTTGCTGGTGTATAATAGCAGCTACACAGAGGTTTCATGTGGCAGCCTGAACTGGGCTTTAACCCCCCCCCCCCACACACACACACAAACACCTGTCAATTACAGGAAGGCGAAGTCTGGCCTCGGGATTTCTAACTAACCTCAGTCAGAGACCCAGCCATCAGGGAAAGAGGTAGTGGACATTCTGGCAGCGGTCTGAGGGCACTGTGTCCCATGCAGCAGGACAAAACTCTCCTTCAGGGACGGGTTCTGGCTGAAGGAACGGGAAACCTCAGTGTGGCTTCGGTTTCGGTTTCCCCACGGCCATCTCCCACGAGGTGGCTGGCACAGCGTGCTCCTTTGACCACCCTGCTGGGGAAACCCTTAAGTGGTGGACTCGATGGCCTTCGTGGCCCCTTCCAGCTCTTCTGTTCTACGGTGCTGGGGCCCTTTGCTGGCAAGCTGGGCTTGTTGCCTGCAGACACAGCTTGCAACTCTTCCACACGATGCCCCTCAGTGGGTCTCCTGCTCTCCCACATTCACTTCCCCACCAGCAGATCCCAAATGTCAGTAAAAACAGGCACCAAAAAGCAAAAAGCAGAATGTACCTTTGGTGATTTGCAGCCGGGGGGGGGGGGGGTCAGTGATTCACCTCCCATTTGCTCATAATCCTCAAGAAATATTTTGAGAAAATGTAATGAAAATTATTCAGCTAATCTACTTTAATAACCCAAGCAAGGAAGGCCTCTGCGTATGTTGGACAGACTAATAATTTTGACAAAATATTAGCTGTCGCTTTCCATCAGTTTCCAGGAGACCGGCACTAGCATTAATGAGGGCTGTTAATTCATCAGGGTAATCTGCCATAAAGACAGGGGACATTGCACGCATCTGACGGTTAATCGTTGTCAGTCTCCTCTCCTGCTGGCCAGTGGCATGAAAGGTGCGCATCTCGCTGAGGAGGATATGCTAAAGAACCCCCACTCCCCGAAAAACGATTGATCGTGCAAGCAGAGAAAGCCAGGGTGGTCGGGGCACCTGCAGGGAATGAGGAATATGGACTGAAGGCTGCCCCAGTCCTTGGAACGTCTGTTCTGGAGGGGATACCAGTGTTTCTAGGTCTCTTGATGACTGAGGATACAAATCCCATGGCCTCTGACACTGTCTAGGGTGGCCACAGGACAGGTTGCAGCCCCAGCACCAGCTCTGAGCTTGAAGCTGGGCTTGGCTCCTGGGACGGCAACTTCTGCCACGGAGGACCCTCCTTCTGCCCCTGCAGCTGGTGAGGCCCTTCCCTTCCTGCACTGGAGGGCTCCAGAACTGGGGTGCTGCCTCCAGGCCAGGTGGGGAGTGTGATGAAGGGAGCAGAGGTGGGACACCACCGTCCCCCGAAGCATTGCAGGGGAACCTCAGCTGCCGCTTCATGCTGGGAGCGAAAATGTCCAGATGCCTGATGCCTGGAATGGGCCGTCTAAATCTTTGCAGGGTGGGGGCACACAGAGGTAGCCCTTGCCCTGTGCTCCTCCCCCTTTCCATGGGATGCCTGTAATCCAGAGTTTGGGGATCCCTGGCAGCCACATCAGATGGCGCCCCATCGGTGTGTTCATTGGTTCATTGTGCTTCTGTCTGTTGAGCCTCAGCTCTTCCCAAAGAACCTGGCCCTTCACATCCTGCCTCACACAGGCTCAACCCTCCCACAAGCAGAGGGGCTCCTCTCTTCCAGCCATTCCCCAAACTGTGCTGTGCTCACCTGACAAGTGTTGGGAAGATCGGAAGTGGGAACCTCCCAGCCCCGTTCTGACAGACACAGAGAATGCAAGGAAGGGCTCAGTGTGGCTTCCTTTTGGGACAAATGCTTGGGGCACCTAGCCTGGAACTGTCCCCGCTGCCACTCCAAAAGGGCCAGGAGGGGCCTTCTCCTTGCAGAGCAGGTGTTCCAGCCCTGAGCCCCTGCCTGGATGGGTTGCAACATAGCAGGAACCTTGGAGGCTGAGAGAGCAGGAGTGAGACCGATCTCTGTGAGAGGCACAGTGCTGTATTTCTTCCCATGCATCGTGCTCACTGCCCAGCCATCGCCGAGGAGGTCAGGCACCCTCATATGCACTGGCTCAGCAGGCTAATTCCAGACCCTGGACTTGCATGGCACATGGCTGCCATCTCTCTTCTTCCAGCCCAGTCCAACTGCCTTCCTGAGCTTTGCAGCTGCTTCTACATCCCTGATAAGGTAAAGTAAAATAATATTCTTAGGAAACTGCCTCCCAACCCAGAAAAAGAAAGTATTTGCCTGGCCAGTCACTCCCCGAGTATGATACAGCGAAAAGGTAAGGAGGAAGAAGGCGGATGCTTGTGTTCGTGCCCACCTGCTGCTGCTGCTCTCTCGCGTGGGCATGCAGGATGCCCTGGGCACTGGCCCAACAGGGCACTGCGGAGATGTGCTGGAAAGGCAGCTTGATTTGCCCTGGCGGACTGAGGGGAGAGCCAGCCTCCTGGTTCTGCTGCGCTGTTTGCTCATTCTCAACACCGTGGATTCGGGTGTCCTGCTGGCCTGGCTGCCAGGATGAGACTTGGGGGGCGTATGTTCATGGTGGCCCTCCTCTTCGAGGCCTCGGGAAGAAACACCACTCTTTTCCTGATCCCTGTTCTCCACACTTGGCGTCATTTTGACCACCTCCACCTTTTCTCTCTGCACCTGCCCTCCTTCTGGGCGAAAATGCCCAGATGCTGCAGACTTTCCTCCTGCGAGCCCATGCCCATTTCAGGACCACCTCTGGGCACAAGAGGAAGGCCTGCCACTCCTCGCATGCCCCACCTGCCAGGCTAGCTAGGGAATGCCGGGGGGGGGGGCGTGTTCCTCCGGGCCAAGCACTCCTACCATGCGCATGGGTACGGGCAAGATTCCCAGGCATGCATGGCAGCACCTGGGGGCATGCAGCCTGGGCTGCCCTCCTCTCACCAGCCCTGCCTCTGGGGGGCTGCAGCAGCCTTGGGCCTCAGGGCAGAGCAGCCTTGCGGGGTCTTTGCACCAGCAAGCAACCTCGGGGAGGGGAGGGGAGGGGTGCCCTGGCTTGGCCATGGCCAGAGCAGCAAGGGTGGGGGCCCGGGTGAACCATCTGCAGCCTCGTCTCACGTTCCTACAGGGCCACCTCAGAATGGCTGCACACACCACCATCCAAGTAAATGAGAAAGAGAAATTAAAAATTAAATGCCAGGTGATATAATCAGCCTGGAACAAGGAATCAATTGGAAAGGGCTGGAGCATTGTGGAGAGCAATCTGGAAAGGTGAGGCAAAAGCTCTGAGCCTGGGCAGGCGGCTTCAAAGCAGCCGGAGGGAATGGCACCATGGGGGGAGGCAAGGACCGTGGAAAACAAAAGCCTCCTTTTCTGGGAACTGCCCCCAACCTTCTGGTGAACCGTGGAGCAGAGGCAAGGCAGGGCTGTGAGCCTTGCCTCCTCTGCAGGAAGCCACTCTTGCCACACTTCCACATTCCCCCCCAGTTGGTGACCTCCCACATGAAGCTGCTCTGGAAAACGCCCAGAAACATCTGGTGGTCCAAAATGCCGCCTCAGGGCTGGCCGATGGCAGTCAGATGTCTGCTTGCGTTATGCTTCCGCATGGCTTCCATATAGCCTGAAGTGCCTAATCTTGGGAGCTAAGCAGGGTCTGGCCCATCTGGATGGGTGACTTAAATGTTGTAAACTGCCCAGAGAGCTTCAGCTGTGGGTGATACAGAAATGCAAAGCAATACTAAGGATTTGCAGGTGCTTCATCGCCTGCACCAGCTGCCTCCCTCGTAGGCATGAGCAAAATCCAAGGTGTTGATTCTTAGCTTGAAAGCCAGAAGAGGACTTGGAGCTAGGACTGCAAACCTGGCCATGCGCGGTGGTCAGCAATGGCCACTCTATTACATGTCCTTCTGGCCAGGCAACGGTCACGCCCTCCCTGTAGTGGTGCCCAGGCAGTGGAACTGGGGCCGACCCAGCCGGCCACCTCTGGGCACCCGCGGACAGGGAGGGCAAACTGCCCTGGGAGGCTCCATATGGCTCTGAGGGGAGACGCCTGCTTGGCCTGCAAGCTTTGGCTGCCGGTGTGTGAGCATTTGATCATTTTCGTCACTGTTCGCTGTTTTTATTATTATTTCCCCCACCACTAAGGGGAAAAGTGAAATATATATGTAAATGGACTGTGATAATTATTTTAGTCAAGGACAATCCAGGACAAGCCTTCTCGTTACATGATAATCTAGTCTTCTGAACCCACCGTAATGAAGAAATAGCTGCAAAAATTAGATTGGGGGGAGGGGGGAGTGTCCACCTTCCCAGAAGGGAAGTAGCAGCATTGGCAAAATTACAATGATGCTTAATGAAGAGATATCAGCTGCATAACGACAACTGTGGGGCAGGACCGATCACACCACTTTAAAAAGGCAGCAGGGTGGGGGGAAACTTCAAAAGCAGGGATTTCTTTTGATCCCAGAGCTTTCAACCCAGAGCAGAAAAATTTAGTGCTGGGAGGGTGGAGGAACAAAGGCCCAGAGGTGTGGAAGTGTTGTGGAGAAATGTTCTACGACCTATTCTGAGTTCACTGAAAAGCCCTTTCACAACGCTATGATTCCCTTTAATCACCCAGCCTGCCCTGCGCTTAATTGGAATGAGGGGCAAAGCACTGGAAAGCAGGATTACGAATCAAAATGCATCGCTTTTGTCTCAGCACTCTGGCTTGCAATTGCTATGAAAAACAGTTTGGGTTTTTTTTACATAATGTGTTGCTTGTCAAAGCCGCACCAGGGTGATGGGGTGAGAACTGTGGCAAGCAGCAGGAGAGGCCAAACGCCTCAAGGCCTGGCACACCATGCAATGGGCATCATGCCAGCCCTCTGCATGCCCATGGTGGACTCATGTGTTCAATTCTGGGACCCTCAGTACAAGAGGGATACAGCAGGGTTGGAATCGGTGCAGCGAAGGGCCACTAGGACGGTGACTGGATTGCAGGGGAAGCCAAATGAGGAGAGACGGAGGGAGCTGGGCCTTTTCAGCCTGGAGAAGAGGAGACTCAGAGGGGACCTGTTAGTGACATACAGGTATGTGAGAGGGTGCCATGCAGAGGTGCATCATGACCTTTTTCCCCCTGCAGTGGAGGGCAGGACATGCTCCAATGGAGCGAAGTTCAGGGAACCAAGGTTCAATTTGGATACCAGGAAGTTCTTGAATCAATTCAAGTTGTAACAACCCAGATTCAGGCGGGACATCAGGAAAAGCTTCCCCACTCTCAGAGCAATAGGAGAGTGGAGCCAGCTACCTGGAGAGGTGGTGGGCGCTCCCACACCAGAGACTTTAAAAAAGAAACTGGACACCCATCTGAGTGAGGAACTTGAGTGTCCTTGAGAAGAGGCCATCAGGAAGCTTTTGCTGATGTCCTGCCTGAATCTGGGTTGTCACAGCTTGACTTGTCCTGTACTCTGGCATCAAATCAGCAAGAAGAGATCTTGACCTTCCTCCTTGTGACAGCCTTTGAGGCACCTACAGAGGGACACCATGTCCTCCCTCAGTCTTCCCTTCTCAAGGCTGAACATGCCCAGTTCTCCCAGTCTCTCCTCATAGGGCAGCATTTCCAAACCCTGGATCATTTTTGTTGGCTGCCTCTGGACTCTTTCCAGCTTTTCTGCATCTTTCTTAAGTCTTGTGCCCAGGCTCCTTGTTTGGCTCTTTGCCATTCATAAGACTGGGTGCTACAGGAGAAACTGGGGGAATTGTCCGGGTGACCAGCAAATCCCACCACAGAAGAATGGAAGAGGGTTACTACCTTGGTATGTGCTGGAGGACAAAGACTGCGCAGAACTTGCAGCAAATCCACAGACTGGCGCGCTAACACTCTTTCCAGAGATGGCAGAATGACCCTGGGTCTTCTGTGCTCAACATGGGCCTTGTCCAACTGGCCGATCAGATTACAGCTGCAAGAACTTTGCAGGAAAGGCCCTGCGTGAAGCCGGGATTCTTGTTTCTCTGGAAGGCTAAAAGCGAATGTGGCGCATAATGTTCCCTGGATCTGAGAAACCAGTTCAGAGGAAGGCTAGAGGGATGTGCCAAGGGGAAAAGGAGCCCAAGGCAGCTGGGGATTCTTGGAGTGTCGCCAATGGCAGAATCTCAAGCAATTCCAGCAGGAAGAACGCGAGATGCTCTCCGCAAGGCAATGGGGCTGTAGCAAAAGCTTAGTGATGAGCAGATTCTATTTTTCTAATGGACGCAAAGAAGAAATGCACAGACAGAAAATGTAACCCAAACTTGTAGGGACCGCATCAGGCCCAGAACAAGCGGGAGCTATGCTGAGGGGCGCAAGGCCTGAGTGCTTGGAGCAAATGCTCACCTGCATTCGGCAAGGCCGAAATGCTTGGCTCCTGTTTGCCTCCGCTGGCCAATGTGCAACCTTTGTGTAGAGCAGGGCCGGCAAGTGGTTGGGATCGAGGTTCTGGATGCAGTGAAGTGATCCTACACTTTGGTAGCAGCTGCTTTTGATGGCTCTGCTTGAAATGGAATCGTTCTGAGTGCAGCAAATTATTGGGACCTGGCCACAGAACAGTGGCTACTGGGAGACAGAGAACCGAGAACAGTAAATCGGCACCGTAATAAAAAGCTTGGCTGAGAAAGCGTCTGGAAACAAGGCCAGGCCTTCGGGGCCAGGGGGCCCATGTCCCGGGGCTCCACGAGTGCCCCCTCCCACTGAGCCGCATGCCCTTGGCAGGGGCACAAATGCACCCCCAGCACTGGCCTGGCACTCAGTGGGGCCACCAGGATCGTTTCCGGCACTGCTGCATTCCACTTGAAGGTCCAGAGCCCAAGCAGGCTCCGCGGCCTTTGGTGGACCCCCTGCTGCCCACAGCCCTCTTCCAGAAGGGCACCGATGCCCTTCATCGCAGCGGCATGACGTGGCACCTCAGAGGAGCGCCGTGAGCTGCAAGAATTCAGACCGTCTCATCAGAGAAGCATGCTAATAGTGGAAAGCCCCCCCTTTGGGGGGGTCATAATTGTTATTCGGGAGGTAGAATATAGGCGTGCTTGGAAGTTGTGGAAGCAAGTTCTTTAAAATAAATAAAGCCAAAATCACACTGGCTCATGGGAGAAACTGCGCAAGGGGCATGCCAAAAAGCACTGCAGAACTGGAGATGGTCCCCACTTCTCTTTTCTTTTGGAAAGAAAGAGCCTTTATTAAGATCCTTGGAAAACCCTTCTTTCATTTTTCGAAACTGCATTAAAAATTGGAGTAGGGATTGCAATTAGCTTCTCTAGGGACATTAGGTAATTGAAGCTCCCTTAACTACTGTATCCGACTTCGCTGAGGGAAGTATGTCTTCTGTGAGAACAGGAGGGGAAAGTTAACCGTAAGGCTTCACAGAGACCAGGAAATCTTAAAGGACAAATCTTAAAAGGCGGTATTGCCCCATACTTCCCAGAGGCCCCTGGGGGGTGGGGGGCTGCAGGCATCCAAGCTCAGCATTGAGGGAGGGGACATGTCGCTCTCGGTCCTCAGGGAAGCATGTCTTCCGGTGGCCCCCAGCAGGCCGGGTTGCCCGGGATCAGCACAGCTCCACCACTCCGGGTTCCGGAGGGCCGCGGTGCTGGAGCCTTCGAGCCTCGGAGCAGCCAGGGCTGCTGCTCTTGCGCTGCCTGGATGGCGCAGAATTACATTTATGTGGAGCTTTGCAACTTGTCATTAACCTTCAGATGGATGGACTCTAAACCCCTTATTAATTCTACAATTTGTAATGGTGACATTTAATACTGGGAGAGAGAGAAAACAGCCACCCTAAAGCCTCCTGGCAGTTTAATCGGAATGACTATTTTTGCTTTCTCTCCTTTTTTCTTTCTCTTCCTCCTTGAATGAAACGTGCAGTTATTAACTAACGAAGACTTCCTCATTTTCCAGTCTGCTGATTTCTTTGCTACCTGTGCCATAGGCCGTTGAGATGGAAATTCCATCCTGGAAGAATTAGCCAGCCCGCTCTTTAAAATGCCCCTGCCTCTGGGGCTCCTTGTTCAGTCCAGGAATCGATTTCGGAGCTTAGAGTTCCGATGCAACTAAAGTGCTGGATGCTCCCCGAAGAGGGTGGGAAAGGGGCCATGTCCTCCACCGGCAAGCGCCCATCCGCCAGCCAGAGCGTGAACTCACCGGAGGATTCGCAATCTAGAGCACTGCCTGCTCTTGCATCTACCTGGCCATTGTTTGCATTGAGTTTGCCACTCTGGGATCTCAGGGGGACACACACTGGGCTGCCCCACCTGATCAGGCTGGATGCCAGGAAGTACCCCGAGGGTGTGGAGTGGGCTTCCCCGGGAGGTGGTTGAGGCCCCATCAGTGAGGGTGTTCAAGGATAGGCTGGACATGCACACGGTGGGCACGTCGTGAGCAGAGCTGGGGGCAGAGTGGATGGCCCAGGAGGCCCCTTCTCCCATGCTCCGTTTCTATGTTTCTATCATCACAGCAGCCCCATGAGTTTGGCTCAGCAGAGATGCGGGAGTGCAAGGACTTGGACCCAAGCCTCTCCCGTCTGCTGCTCTTGCACAGCCCTTGCTGGGTGCTCTGGTCTAGATCCACTGGGCTGCAGTTCCCAATATAGAAACATCGAAGCAGAGCGAGTCAGAAGGGGTCTCCCGGGCCATCTAGTCTGACCCCCGGCTCCAGCCGGCTCCGCTCACCATGTGCACCATATCAGAAGGCCGTGGCAGCCAGTTGTTGCAGGGCACCCTGCGAACTGCTTTCAGGGGAGCAGTGGGACAGGGACATCAAGCATGGACACAGCCCCGATCCTGCCCAAGCAGTGGCCCATTGAGCTCCATATCATGCATGTTCTCCAGGTCTCAGACAGGCCTCTCCCAGCCACAAGAGGCCATGTGGTAGAACAGTTAAGCCTGCGGGACTTGCACTCAAGAGGTCTGGGTTCAAGTTCCCAATCAGCCACACGGCGCACAATGAAGACTTGGGGATGCCGGGGGCCAAACCTGGAATCCGCATCCATGCAGACCGAGTTTCCCGAGTGATCGACTTCTGTGCATTGGCCCCTTTCCGTTCCCTTGGCTGAGCTGCGGTCCGGATTAGCCCTGGCGAGCTGGCGCATGTGTCGCACACATGCCAGGAGCAGCCAGCGTGCCCTGGGGTAGGGAAAGCCCCTGCAGCACGGGCACACGCGGGCCCTCACACCCAGTGCCGGGGCCTTGGCGGGCAGTCCCCCGACTTGACTTGCTCGGCCGCCGGCAGGGAAAGAGAACCCCGAGGCATCTCTGAATGCGGGAGAGCAGGCAGCACTAGGCAAGACGTGTCTCCTGGCTGTGAGGAGCTGGGTTGCCCGGTGCTTGCAGCTGGCTTAAGGAGAGAGAGGATTCGGGCCCAGCCTGCCTCTGGGTGGAACCAAAAAGCTGCAGCTAACCAGAGTCTCTTTCTGACAGAAAGTTACGTCTTTGCTCATTCAACTGCACTGGCTGCCAGGAAACTCTCAGTTGGCCTGAAGGTGTTGATCATGGAGCAGCTTAGAACCAGGCTACCTGATTCTAAGGGCAGTCTGCATGTCTCTACCCAGACTTTGCACTCCTCAGAGGACACACTCCTGGACGCTGCACACCTGAGCTAGATCATGCTGTGGCCTCTCCCACCCTGAGTGGCACACTGTGCTCAGGAAAAAGTTTCACAAGCATGTTCTAATTATTATCTTTTAAAAATGAACAAAAAACTTTTGTGGAAAAATAATGTTGTAACCAAATCTGCAAGCAAGCTTGGGATTGTCCTGCTAAAGGTCTGGAAGGCTCAGCACCCTGCTCCCCTCAAGCGACGCATCATGGCGAGCGGACTGTGCCGGGGGCATTCAACGCAGCGGGTGGCAAGGGCAGATCTGGCTCGGCTGCACCGCTGGGGGTCGTGCTGGCATCCCAAGAGTCCACCCGGGCTATCTATCCCTCTGGCTTGGCAGGGTCTTGATTGGATGCAGGCCAGGTGCCCCAGAAGGGCCCACGTACCCCACAGAGCCGGGGGGAGGCTGCGTGATCAAGCAACAGCTTGGGGGCATCAGGGATCCCGGCAGCCAGGAATCGAGAGGGAGCAGGCTGTGCCCCGGGGGAGGTCTGACGGGTGGCTGAGGGGCCAGGAACTGCAGGCACACGCTGGCGCACTCCACGCACACATGCACACATGCATGGGCGTCACTGGTAGGTGGCCTTCACACAGAAGGCCTCCTCGTTCTTCTCCTCATGGTCATTGATACAGATCAGGATTTCCTCTTCACCGGCACTCCGGCTGGGGGCAAACCGCAAGCCAAGCGTGTAGGTCTCCCCTCCACCAATCTGTGGGGACAACAAAGGGGGCCGTTCAGGGAGGAATCCCTTTGGGGGTGGGTGCCCAACGCATGCCCGGGGGTCCACTCCCCAACTGCAGTCTGCTTCCTCACAGCTATGGGTCCACATCCCAGGCAGGCAGAAGGCTTCTGAGTGGCACTCACCAGCAACGCAGCCCACGCAGACCCTGAGGTAGGGGCATCCCCCTCCCGCACCGCGTGCAGCTGCCACACGTGACTGCCAGAGGAACAGCCTTGTTTTACAAGTGTTCTTCTTGGCTTGGCTCACTTTCCACGACAAGGCCAAGCACGAGAGGAAATGCGCACATGCCAGAGCTTCAGCACAGCTCTAGGCACATCCACTGCCAGGCAAGTACCTCTCCAGTGAGCTCTCCCTCCATCTATCCAGCTCATGTGCTTCCTCGTCTGAAGCGGAGGCAGGGGGTGGTGCCTCGAGGCCTGAGCGGGCCTCTTAAAGGAAGCTGGGCTTCTGCTAGAAGGTGTTGAGAGGGCTGGAGCTGGAGAAGCCAACGAGACAGTTCTGCCCCTGGGATTTAGGCAGTGGTGCATTCCTGCCGCTGCTTGTGTTGCAGAAACTGAGAGATGGAGACCAAAGCCTAGCACTCCCATTGGAGAAAACCACCCCACAGCCAGCGAACCAGGTTGCTGCACAGGAGCTGGCCTTTCGCTGAGGCTGACCCTCAAGCCCAGTATTGCCCACACCAACTGGCAGCAGCTCCCCGGGTTCCAGCAGGAGTTTCTCCAGCCCCACCCAGAGAAGCTGCAGACTCACCTGAGGATTTCTACAGGCCAAGCAGGGGCACAACAGCTGACCTCCTGCACCTGCCCTACATCTCCAGTGAGAAAAGAGCTCGGTGCTGCCACCCCTCCTGTGGCCCAAGTCCCTGAAGAAATTCTGGGCACTACTGTGAGGCCGCCCACTAGACAAGCCACACATCTGGCCCAAGAGG
Organism: Varanus komodoensis; assembly: GCF_004798865.1. NCBI lineage: Eukaryota > Metazoa > Chordata > Lepidosauria > Squamata > Varanidae > Varanus > Varanus komodoensis. Next base: position 31,796 of record NW_025335301.1, read on the forward strand.
ACGGGTACCTCGAAGGAATCTTCCTTGAACTGCAGCAGGTCGGGCCGGTTGGTGTGCAGAAAATACCTCCTCCGGGATGGGTATGGGTTGGAGTAGGTGATCTTCTTGTTCGAGCCCTTCCCTCCTCCAGCAGGGAGGGTGATTTCAAAGGCCTGGAGAGGGGGAAAGAGGAGCAGTTATGCAGTACCACCTCGGAGTGCTGGAAACCCGCGATGGCAATCCCTCAAACTATGTCTTGCAGCCCCAGCCCCTGAGCCGAAGGTCCAAGAAGTGGCTTGCCAGGACAGCGGCTGTTTAGCGAATCCCTTCCTTTGCCCTCTTCCCCTTGCAAGGCAGCCATGCACCGCCTCCTATCGTTCTTGTCGTTCCCCTCTGTGGGGGGGGGGGCGGACTTGGAATGGAATGGGCTTCCACGAAAGGTCGTTGAGGCCCCATTGGTGAGGGTGTTCAAAGACAGGCTGGACGTCCACATGGTGGTCATGTCGTGAGTGGAGCTGCCTGGTGCCAGAGGTCAGACTAGATGGCCCGGGAGACCCCTTCTGACTCGCTCTGTTTTCTATGTTTCCCTCGCACACACAGGTAGCCCTTGGCACTCAGTCTTGCTAGCTGCCAAACAGCAGACATTCACAGCCAGATTCCTGTAAATCCCGCAGGGACCCTTTCTGCTCAGCCAGGGTGTTTCCCCACTAACAGACTTGCCAAAGCTTACTGGTTCTGAAACTGGAGGGAGCAGGTAGCCACTGCTCCTCCTCCTCCTTCCATTTGCCGGCTTTTAAAGCCATTCAAGCGCTGGCCACCGTTGGGCCCTGCTCTCACGAATGTGTGTGTGCAGTGATTAAGCCAGTTGCTGTGATAAATCACTGGAAAGTCAGGCCAGTGGAACGAGGAGAAGGTGAAGGCCAGCGCTGTCCTAGAGCTTGAGAAGGAGAACTTCTGGGCTGCGAGCCAGTCCATAAAACTGAACCTAGTAGGCAAGTTCACAAACTGGGGGAGATGGGCAGGTAAGCACCAAAAGCCAGTCGGGGGCTTTTTCTGCCCGACCACTGGATTCCAGGAATGGGAGCGAAACGGCACAACAAAACTGAACAGTAAAGATAAACAAGCAAGCAGTAAAAACAAATACACAAAAGCATGAGCTGTGCAGCTCCCCTGTTGTGAAGCCACTCCTTTATAGCACATAACCAAAACTATGAATGCTTCCAGGTGGCCAAAGAGAAGAAACAAAGAGGTGCTGGATTCCTTCCCCATCAGCAGCAGAACTGGAAGAGGAGCACAGTGTCCTGGGGTGAAAGGATGCGTCTTCCACCTCAAGGCTGTGTCCGTGCTGGCCTGGCTCCATGCTCAGCGCTCAAGTTCGGGAGCACATGCCCCTGCCCGCCCCCCCACCTCCACACGCCACCCTCATGCTCCCCACAGGGCAAGTCTCTGACCTACCTTGGAGATCACGGGCTGGCGGCAGGACATGCACAGCAGCCAGGAAGAGACCAGCTGGTGGTACTCGACATCCACCAGGTTGAGGTACATAAACCGGCTGCCGGCACCCTGGGGCCTCACGCTGAGGTGCAGGTCCTGCACCCCATTTGCAGGGAGAATGAAGATGCCCTCTGGGCTCACCTGGCAGGAGAAAAGGGAGCACGGCTGAGTGTGGGCAGCCCGGGTCAAAGGTGCAGGGAAAGTCTCCCCCACCTTCTCCAAGCCCCACAGACTTCAGAGGCAGAGAAAGCTCCCTGCAGGATGCAGGCAGGCTCGGCAGTGGCTTCCTTGCACGTGTGCTCACAGCCAGAAGAGATGCGCTGTAATCAAGAACTCACATCACATTTGCCTGAATACGGACCAGAGATCTGGCATGGGGACTGGCTCACGCTGGCGCCGGCTGGCGGCATCGCTCGCTGCCCAGCCACATGGCGAACTCGGCCCCAAGTCAGAGGCAGTCCGGCTCCTGCCTTCAGCCCGGCTGGCCACACCTTCCAGCGCTCACCCAACAGCCTGACCCCCGGCCTCAGGGGAGTGTGACCCCCACAAGCCTGCAAGGAGTCCTCTCCCGTTACAGGCTGGTCTAGAGAATCCCCGATTCCCCAAAGGAGCTCCAGAAAGCCTCCCATTGGTGCCTGCACCCCATGTTCCCTTGTGGCTGTTCTCTTCCCACTGCACACTGCCCACGTGAACAACCTGTTCAGTGGCAGGGCCCATCCTGCCCCGCAGTCACGGTGCTCAGCCAGTGTGGAAGGGCTGCAGCTTTTCCCAACCAGTCGGGATTGCTGGAAAAACATTTCCTCCAGTGCAGGGTGAGCGAGGCACCGAGGTGGAGGGGCCGGCGGGGGCCAGACTCGTTGTGGTCCTCCAAGCGGCCTCCTCGATGCCCAGGCATCAAAGCGGGCGCAGGCACATTTTTCCCAGACATGCATTTTTCTGAAGTTTACCTTTTGCAAAGGAGCACTGCAGGTTCAGAGGAGTGCAGGCGAAATGCGCCCACATGCACAGCTCTGAATGGGGAAGGCTTGAGCCTGAAGTGAGCAGAAATGAAAACTGTGCCTGTTCCTTGCGAAAGAGAGAGGGGGGCTGCGAAGAGGATGGATGCTGCCCACAGACCTTCTCCCTCCATGGATCCACACAGAACCGCCCCACCAAACGGCCGTCTGATCAGCATCGGCAATGCACCTTGCGAGGTGAGCCCTTCGAAACACCAGAGGCACCACTTGGACTTAGCGACTGGCATCCGATTAAAGGAAAATCAGGCACAGACACAAGAGGCAGAAATTCCGAAGGAGAACAGGCCTGCAGATACTGCAGATGTAAGAGCCCATCCGAGAAGTGGAGGGTGGGAACAGGGAGCTTCTGCCAAAACGCCCCCTGCAGTTTTTGTCAGTGCTGGCATTAAATAAAAGATCAGTGCAGTGAAGTAAAATGAAATTATACGCTGAACTACAAACAAGAAACAGTAATACTGAAAACACCCCAGGAGCGACCACTCTGAAACGCCGGAGAAAATGTCATAAAGCACAGGTCACCAGTCAAAAGCTAGCCTGAGGTTCACAAAAAGTCTTTACTGTCTACTGATTGCAGAAAAGAAGCACTACCTTTCTAATTCCTCACTGCTCATCTATTTCAAATCCATGAGAGCAACTCCCATCCCCATGGTTTCTGGATACTATGAACAGAAAATGGAATAAATAGAAGTTATTTCTATTTGGAAATTCCACTGGAATTTAACACAAGATCAGCACAAATGGATCTTCTGTGCCCTTTTGACAGCTAAAAGACCAACACTACAATATCAGAAGGACAATCCACTTTTGCAACAGCAGAATGGGTGGGAGAGGAAATGAAGCTTTTGATTTTGAGTGGGTGGTCTTTGATTTTTGGATAATCAACAATTGGGCAAATACAGGGGCCTTTGTTTTGCCTTGTTGACACTTGTGCGTAATTCCCTTTACCAATAGCTTGCAACATATAAAATACAGGGATCTGTAACACATATGCATGTAGCATTATGGATAATACTAAATTTTATCTTAAATTTTATGTTAGAAAACGGTACTATTTTATTTCATTTTTTTCATCTCTCTCCCTCCCCCCCATTTTTCATTGTTGCTTAGGCCACAACTCCACTGGGGAGGGACCACAAGAGCCACAGACACGAGGACGGGTGGGGCCACAGCCCAAGGCCATGGATGCCCCCCGTCTCTCCCTGCCCTCGCCCATCTTGGGAAAGCAGAGTAGAGAATCCATGGGGGGGGGAGTGTAGGTTTCCTCCTGCAGGGATCCCCCCCCCCACAAAGTGGCGCTCAGCCCTGGCCAGTTCCCAACTCAGAGCACTCCCGGTGACTATGGCCACATCTCCTCAATGGACTGGCTTCTTGGCCATCCCTGAGGAAGAGGAGGGCTGAGCAAAGCGGCCAGGGCACTCTCTGTGTGCATGGGGTGCCCTGAGGGGGTGGCAGCTGCCGTTCCCAGGGCAGTTGCCAGAACCGCCCAAAGCTCCCCACTTCTCGAAGCCGGGGCAGCTCTGACGAGGGGCTTCACCAAAGGCCTGGTGGGGCAACCCATCCCACTTGTGCTCCACTGGGGCTAGTTCACTCCGCCCTCCAAGCCCTGTCCAAGGATTCTGGAAAGATGCTGTGAGGGATGCAGAGGCTTGTGCTGCAAACCAACCATTGACCCCTCATGAGCTGAGCAAGGACCATCTTGCTGTCTGAGCTGCTACGTGGCTTCCTCGGGCCAGGCACCAAACTGGAAAGGCCTGCCTGGGTTCTGTCCTCGGTCTGTGGACCAGGGTGCGTCCTGCGTCTGTACCCAAGAGAAGGCCCACACCTTGGCCCTTTCCCTGACCGTCCAATCAGCCCAGGGTGTCCCGGCAGCTGAAACCAGCTACTTGGGCCTCTGAAGCCCTGAGCAAAGCTGCCAGCACTTCCCGCCTTTGAAGATCAGAAGGGAGGGAGGGGGCCTTGCAGAGGTTAATCCAAAATGCTGCAGACTCTTCTGAGGCTCTTCTGAGCAGACCACACCGGCTTGCTTTGATCAAGCCACAAGGCAGGCTAAGCTGTGCCTCTCGCTCAGGAATATGAATGAGGTGCACATTTAAATGCGTGCGCCTGACATGGAAATGAAAGCTGGCAAAGAGGCAGAGGTCTGGCGTTTTCTTTCTGCAAAGACTTCCTCTTGGCCATGGGGTCACGTCCACCTCATGCTGAGAATTCAGCAGGAGGCTCCATTCAGTCAGTGATAACTGGAGCTGTCGACTGGTAGGATGGGGTGGGGAAGGTTGAGAAACAGCAAATGGAATTCGCCTCCATGAGATGCGATGGCCACCAGTCTGCTGCGGTGGTCTGCCATCAAGTCATCTCCGACGCACGGCAGCCCCAGGAGTGCAAGCCCTCCAGAGCGTCTTCTCCTTGACAGCCCCGCCCTCCCAGGTTTGAGGCTTGACTGAGGCAGCCGCCAGGCTGTGAATGGGCTCGTGGCAACTGAGGAAGGGGAAGGCCAGCAACAGCCCCAGAGCTCGGACAGCTCTGTGGAACCTCCAGGAGCAGAAGCGGCGCACTGGTGCCCAGCTGCCGGGAACAGGGGCGGGAGGTGCTGTTGTCCTCCTGTTGTTTGCGGGATCCTGGGCGGACCTAGTCCTCCAGTGTGTGAGTGGGACGGTGGACCAGACGGACCCTGCGTCTGCCCCAGCATGCTCCTCTCCCCACCAAGACAAACCACCAGGAATGCGTCAAAGCACTGCAACTCCTGTCTGGAGATGACAACCAGAGGAAGTGCTTCGAAGAATCTGTGGATTGTTCTGCAGCTGACCCCCATCCCGTGACCTCAGAGGGTGCCTGAGAGGTTTCTGGGGGAATTCATGGACTTCCTTTGCCACAGGAATCTCACAGTCCCAAGTACAATTGAGATTTATCATGCAAAAGAGAATTCCACATTTAATTATTTTTTATTTATTTTTATTTATATCCTGCCTTTTTCCCACAAAGGGCTCAAGGCAGCTTACATCATCCATCTTATCCCCACAACAGCAACCCTGTGAGGCAGGTTGGGCTGAGAGTCTGTGACTGACCCAAAGTCACCCAGTTGGCTCCATGGCCGAGCGGGGACTAGAACCCAGATCGTCTGAGTCCCAGTCCCGTGCTCTTAACCACTACACCACACTGGCTCTCATTTGACTCTCCCCCTCAGGCCTAGAAACCCTAGGTCCCTGTTGAAAGAGCTGGGAAGAATCCTGTGTGACCCCACTGCCCAGTGGTAAGTCCCAGCACCACCTTCTGGACATGGTCCAACAGAAGGACAGGGACCACAACCAAACAACCGTTGAGGTCCAGTCCCACCAGACAATCCAGAAAGCCACCGTGGCTGATAGTCCTGCAAATCTCAGAGCAGCCCAAGTGAGCCAGCAGGGCTGTCTCTCCTTTTTTGCTCCCTGGAAAGGCAAAAAAGGAGAGACAAAAAAGGCAAAAAAGGAGAGCCCCCTGAGGCTCCCAGAGCAGTCTCAGCCCCATGTCTCATTCCAAAGTTGGTTCAGATAACAGGATGCATCTCGAGCTGCAAGGCCAGCTCCTTCTCCACTGCTGTCCTAGGAATGGCACCTTTGAGACTGGCCTGCGGTTAAATGGAAGCCCTGGGCCAAGAGGGTTTTCTTTAATAAAGGTCTCATTGTGGCCTCTTTCAATCCAAACTCCTGGATGAGCAGCTGCTGTGATTAGATCTCTCTGCCTGCCCCCATATCAGAGTCCAAGTCAAGGAGAACTGGAAGACACACAGAACGGAGCAAGTCCCCCGCTCCCCATTGATGGCGCTGGCTCTCTCTCCAGCATCCCGATGAAGGAGGCTGCCCCAGCACGGGGAAGCACTGCCAGCCCATTCTGCGTGGACACAGGGGCGGGCGCTTTTCTCTGCCTCCCCGGAGCCCCAGCGGTGGTGCAGCTGGCCCCACAGAAGGGATAGGGTGCGAGTCAACATGGGGAACTGCTGCAAACTTCTCGGCAAATCTGTGGCCATGCTTCTTGCGTCGATGCAGGCACTGAGCGGGCTGCAATGGGTCCTCCTTCTGTTGCATCATCCCAGCACTGAGAGATTAGGCCATGGCCCAACACCACCACGGCCTCAGCAAGGCTGCTGCAGGACGGCCAGGCAGGGCCGCCTTCTTCCCGGCCCTGCCCGGCTCCCAGTGCTGCTGGAAGCCACCCCAACCTCTCTGCAGAAGCAGGGCTGGGGCCTGCCGCGCGGGGGAGGCTGAGGCCCACAGCAAAGCCGCACCAGGGCCCCAAGCCCAGGTCCAACCAAGGAAATCCTGACCAAGAGGAAGACAGCAGCTCCAGGCTTCTGTTTATCCCATCTGTTTTGGGCTTGGCTGTTCCACTGAAGTCCTGAGCCTTCCGACTCTCTAAACCTATTTTTCCCCATTTATTTGAGGGTAATGGAGTTTGTGTTTCCCTTATTATTCACATTTATAATTATGACTAAATGCATCCTAAAGAAATTATTAGTCTCCAGACAGCCTCATTAATTCAGATAACTTGCCCAGTGGGGTTTTGGGCCACTGCTCTCTCCACAGAATGGCTTTAATCAAAAGACAATTACAGAGAAGGCTTTATGGCAGTAAATGGTTGGCAGTCCCAAACGGGCTCTCGCATCCTCGTGGATGGCTCATCTCTTGGGTATCCTCAATGAAAATCTCTCAGCATAGGCACTGGTGGCGGCTGACTCAAACCTCCCAGCAAAATGCTGACAGTGGCTTCATTTCCATTATGGCTGAGCCAGCTGGGCTTGTGGGCTTTTTCCAGGGCGTTTCTGGCAGTGTCAAAAATGCCACCTTCTTCTCATGATTCTTCAGCATTAAGTTATTTCTTAAAATATTTGCATGGTTATTTACATAACCCCCCCACACCCACGCCCACACCCACACACACACTCCCTCTGTTTCCTTTGCCCTCGGTGACATCTTTACCTAGCCAAATTCGATCAGCAGCCTCGCGTTTGATGCCATTGGCTGAGACAGACTATGTGATTCATGCTGGAAGAGAGTAAAAGGGGAAACCTGGAGAGGAAAAGGGAGGCGCTACCTCGTCTGCAAGGGGGCTTTCGCCCGCCTTCCAGTGGTGTTGGAGGCATGACCCCATGGGTCACAGGAAGGGAACACTTCTCTGGCTTTGTCCAATGGCCACGCTGGCCGGAGTTATGGGAGCTGTCATGCAACACATGTGGCGGGCACCAGGTTGGGGAAGGCTGCTGCACATGCACTATGTGCACTCAAACCTGAAAAGCATTTAGGGGCCGCCATCTGCATGAAAGGCATCTGGGGTCTTCTGTCCAAATAATATAATTGCTTTCATTTACTCCAGAAAGTGCAGCTTCTATTTTTAACTTCCCCCTTTTTTCCTGCTTCTCAGATAAGAAAGCTCAGATACATGTGCTGAGCATTGCGCAGCGAGCCCCTCCTCCCCGTCCCGCTGGGCGGAGTCACAGTTCTGCTGGTACAAAAAGCACCGATGCTTTTGAGGGTGTGATTATGCCCATGTCTCACTGGAAATAGGTTCTGCTAAACAAACTTTGCAGTAAACGTGTAAGGCTTTGCTCTGACGATTTCATAAGAATGCTGAATAGTGCAATTTTAGATGCTAAGTTATAAACAATGCATTCTGTGCTATTCAAACAATGAAATAAAAATGAATTTCTTAGTAGCAAAGTTAATATTGCACATCTTTCCATTTCTCCCTACACACCCCATTTTTTCTGGGGAACCTTCAACTCCTCCCGGCAAGGGTGAGGAACAGTCTCCCCTACAGTCGATTCCAGGTTCCGTTCCTCTTTCACCCGATTGCAACGGCCGTATTCCCATGCTTGTGGGAGGCACAGAGCTCGGCAGTCGACACGCAGCCACCTGGAGGCACAAGGTGCTTCCAAGAAGTGACACATCACCCACCAGCAAGCCAGGGGGCACTCTCACCTGCAGCTCCTGTGGGTGTGAGGTGTATGCCTTCACCTTCCTGATGGCTTGAGTCCCCCGGAGAACCAGTGAGAGACGCGTCAGCTGCCCCGTTACACAGCTAACATCAACCCGCTGCAAGGAATGGAGGTAGAATTGCCAGATCTGTGTCGGAGTGGCCAGCCAGGGGTCCCTGAAGGGATGAACAGAGCAAGAAACTGCACTTCAAGGCCTTGCTGAGGTGAAACCTATCAAAGGAGCAGTGGTTCCAGAACAGTGAGCTGGAAAACAGCCAGGACCCTAGACAAGCCCACGTGTGGCAAGCTCAGGCTTCCCGTTACTAGAAACCTTTCCTGCCTCTGGGCCTTCGACGGTACATGCTCAGCAGCAGCTGCCTCCGACGCCAGGCTCCTGCTGGCTCACTTGACGAAGCCGCCCCTGACCAGATGCAGTTCAGCAGCACCCTTGCCAGGAAGATCCTGGGACTGAAGCCTGGAGACCATGCGGCCGCCCAACGCAGTGCTGCTCCAGGCCCACAAGCCACAAGCAGGCATGGGTCAGCTCATGCAGGGTTCCCCCAGTGATGCAGGGAAGCTCGGGGGCCTTGAGGCGGCTTGCAGGACCAGGGCCACGTGGGGCACCTGTGCTGGCACCAGGCACTGCATCCTCCATCCTCGCTTTCCCAAGACCCAGGGCAGGGTGGGAGCATGGGAGGAAGCACCAGGTGCAAAGTTGCACAACGCCCCACACCGGAGCGCCGGGCATGCTCGCCACGGCACACCTGGCGCGTCTTCCACTGGCGGGTTTTCTGGGTCACTGAATGTGAGGGGCTCAGCACTTCAGACACCGTGACCCACAAAGCACGGAGGGCACAGCAGCGGGAAGGGAAAGGGCTCCACGGGCTTGTCGTACGGTTTTGCTGGCACAGAAACCAGTGCGGGCAGCATCAGAAGAGAGGGCTGAAAAGAGTAAGGATTGGTTCTGGGGACCAAACGTGGGCCCATGTGCATTTGGAATGGAGTGGAGGGAAGCAGCTGTTTTAGCTGGCTAAAGAAACCCCAGGAAAGCTCAAAGGTGATGCAGCTCTCAGACAAGGTGCCAAGCATGGAATACATGGCCAGAATGCCTGAGAAGAAGCTGGGGGCTTTCTGAGGTCCTTCGGAACCTGTGGAGACATCAGTGGGGGCATCAGCAGGTGGGAGGAAACCCACCCGAAGGGGCCTAGGCTGGGCGAGGCCACCTGAGAGCATCTGATCAGCAAGCTCAAGACATAACAGCTCCCAAGCATGGAAACAGGCGTGGGTGCCGGCAGAGCGCTACACGTGTGCAAAACAGAGCCAAATGCTGCATCCCGCATTCATCCAAGATTCCCAGAGCTTTTTCTAACTGCATACAAAGGGACTTTGAAGTAGCACGGATCCTTCACCGCAGCCTCTAGCATGCTAGTCTCTCTCTCTCTCTCTCTCTCTCTCTCTCTCTCTCTCTCTCTCTCTCTCTCTCTCTCTCTCTCGCATGAAGTCTGTGTGTGCGTGTTATTTCTAACAGAAGCACTCCGTTCTATTCTAGGTCTGTCTCGGTACAAGCCAGGCAATGCAGCATCAAGGCAGTTGCTTTAGCTGACCCACACCCAGAAACCAGTAACTTGCAATATTTGTCACAATTGCAAAGTGATTTCAAATAAAACTGGGAATAAACCATCTTGAGGTTTCACTGAAGTATAGGACAGTATATACATGTTAAAAAAAATAAATAGTAAACCAACTGAAAAGGTTCTGTTTCTTTCAGCCATGCAGAGGATGCCCTGCTTCATGGACACCGATTAATGAACCCTTCTGTTGCTTCCGTGGGGGAACATGACACGCCTTGTTTCAAAATCCCTTCCAGTCGCACATGGACAGCGGGGCCAAGCTTTGCTCCTGCAAGCTCACCTGCGGCTGGATCCTAGGCATGCTTACCCAGAAGGAAATTCAAGGGGGCTCACAGAGATGTATTCCCATGTTAAGCATGCGTAGGATCGCCAGCGCGGACAGTCGCCCCTGTTAAGCACAACATGGCTTCCTCCCTTACGTGTAAATTGACAGAAAGAATCTCTTGATCTGTGGACTCGGTCCCCCCGCGACTTTCAGAAAGACATCCTGCGGCTCACCAGGCCCCTGCAGAGGAACATCAAGACCAGACTGGAGCCCAGATCCCAACATGATCCCTACTTCCTGAACTAAAACTGAGAAACAGCTCTGGCACACAGAAACTGGTGGTGGCCCGCCAGGTCTCGGGTGAGAATCTTTCCTAGCCCTTCCTAGAGCCCCGGACGTCTGCAAGCAGTCATGCATCCCGTCTGCAGTCCTACTGGTGGCACCCTCCCCAGATGCAAGCCTGCAAGCTTGGAGGCCATAGAATGGAAGCTGCTATTCCTTTTCCCAGAAGCCCCCAGGAGTGAAGTTGTGCAACCCAGGGACTCTGGGAGAAATAAAGTAGCTCACCGAGCTACAGGAGCAGGCATTAAGATAGCACTCCCCGAACAGGGAGAGATTCCAGCTCTCTTTCAGCTGCTTCTGCCAAGAGACCTGAAGGAGCACAGAGTTCCCTGAGCACAGAGACTCAGTCAGATGTCCCGGGGCTGTCCGGAGCAGTGCTGCTTCCTTGCCGGTCCCTCAGCCAGGAGACCACCCCTCCCACCAAGGGTGGTCTCCTCTGGCCAGAATGGCCGCACACTAATTAGTGGGCTGCAATAACCAGCAACCACTTATTTCGGTTAGGTTACCATTATCTTGGTTTCACAGATGATGTTCGGGTCGCTGCAGCGCACAAACATTTCTGGCTCTCCACCTGGAACACCCACAGGGGCACCTGGCCAGGAAGAAGAAAACAGGCCCCCAGGCAGTTTGACCCCACAGAAATTGGTTATATCAATCGCAGCTCTGTCCTAGCTTCCCTAAGAGACAAACCAAACTCTCTTCCTTCACACTCCCAATGCCCCCTGCAGAACGTGATGAGCTCAACATTTCTCTTTTTCTAACCAGTGGATGCACAGCTGGAAGTGTGGCTTCTAGATTGAGAGAGGTACTATTGCCACTCTGTACAACTCTGGTGTGCCCACTGCTGGAGTCCCATGTTCAGTTCTGGGCCCCTCTTTACAAGAGGGATATACCAACGTTGGAATCAGTGTAGCAAAGGGCCACTAGAATGGTGGCTGGTCTGCAGGAGAAGCCATATGAGGAGAGACTGAGGGAGCTGGGCCTTTTCAGCCTGGAGGAGACTCTGAGGGGATCTGTTAGCGACATACAGGTATGCGGGGGATGTCACACGGAGGTGGGGAGAGACCTGTTCTCCCCTGCAGAGGAAGGCAGGACACGCTCCAATGGAACCAAGCTCCACGCTCCAAAGCTCAGGGAACCAAGGTTCCATTTGGATGCCAGGAAGCACTTTCTGACAGTTAGGACCCCGAGGGTGTGGAATGGGCTTCCACGTGAGGTCGTGGAAGCCCCATCAAAGGTTCAAAGACAGGATGGACATGCACATGGTGGGCATGTCATGAGCGGAGCCAGCTGGAGCCAGGGGTCAGACTGGATGGCCCAGCAGACCCCTTCTAACTCACTCTGTTTCTATGTATTTTGCAGCTTCCTTCGCCAGGGAAAAGCCAGTGATGAAGACTCCAAACTTTTCCCTCCTAGCATGGAGAATTTCAGCAACGAGCAGGAAAAAGTTTTCCCTTACTCAGTTGCAGAAGAAGGAGCAAATGCCAGGCAGGGAAGGCCTCCTCTTTTCAAGTGGCTGCAGGAAGGAGATCCTGCCTGGGCTGGCCATTGTGTTCACGGTGTCAGTTTGAGGACTGTGTTGCTGAACTGGTTGTTTTTAATTTTAGGCATTGACTTGTTTGATTTGTTTGAAGGGTGCCCATTAGCATCACTCTCTCGGCTCTCTTTCTGCGTGCTGAGATCTCAGCATGGGACGAGCTGCACGTGGAAACAAGCGAGAACTACCTGGAAGTGTGTGCCATGGAGGCAAACGGATGGACTTCTTCAGGAAGGTGAGTTCCGGGTGGTAGAAACGGAAGGTCTGATCGACCATGTGGGGCTGTGACTCCACGTTCACGCTGAGGATGGCGATGGGTTTGCTGCCGCTTGCTGTGAAGGAGACCTGGCATTGACCACAGGAGAGAGGTTAGGGATGCCAGAAGCCGCAGGGGCCTTGTCAAGCCGAAGAAGTGTGTGGCCAGTCCCAGGAAAATCAGGGTATTTTCCTTGTAGAGCAAATGGGAGGTCGGTCATGTTCTGAAATAAAGCAAGTTTCTAGTCCTTGAAAACCCTGAAACCTCCACACACGAACAGTTTCTAAACAAGTATCCCTTAAAGCAGGGAGGCTGGATGCTGCTGTTCCAGGCAGGCTGCAAGGCATTTTCCACAAGGCCAGGAAACCGCCTGTGAAGCAGGAGGCTCACAGAGTGGCCAGACAGGTACTGCAACAGGGGCTGGAGCTGCTGCGAGGCCTGTGCAACAGCAGGCAGGCAGGGTGGGCACCTCAGAGCACCCCCAGCCATTCCATCGCTACCACTGTGTTCACCCACCTTCATGGCTCCCGCAGCCACCGAACTGCCGCACCCCAACAGCTGTGAACACTGGCAAAGTCTCGCCACCCCGTTCCCTTGCACAACAGCCCTTGTGCCCAGCTGTGCTACAGCTACCTTGATGCGTTTTGTCTGCGTGCTGGTGGACTTCCAAGGGGCTGCATTGTCCTTCTTGCCTTTGTTGAACGCCAGCTCCATGGGACCTTGCTGGAGATCAAAGAGACAGCACAGCCGCACAGTGAGAGCGTTCTTTAATTCCACCCCTTCGGCACAGTGCAGCTGTGTTTAAAGCAAGCGGGCTGCAGGGCGATGCATGTGCCTTTTCCCCTGCCTGCATGCCCCAGCTGGCTCCCGTCATGAGTCGAGATCCCCCTGTGCCAGGAAAAAGGGAAAGATTGCTGCAAATCCACAGGCACTGAGGATTAAAAGGAAGGAAAACAAAACAAAACAGAGGGACAGCTCTGCCTCAAGGAGATTCAGGTGATTTGGGGAGAACTGGAACACCCATACATGTTGCATGCCTGTGGTTTGGAATGCTTGCTCTTGTCTCAGGGTCGCCCCCCCCTCCCTGCCCCTTTATGGCATTGCTAAAAGCTGATGGAGGGACCCTTGCTCCCATTGGGGTGGGGGATGCCTGGGTGCAGCCTTTCCCTTGAATGGCTCTGCACTGTCAGGGCCCACGATTCAGCTGTGGACGGAGCCAGAGGCTGATGTGACTTCTAGCTCGACTCTCTACATAATGTAGCAAGACAGCTTCATGTGGACACTTTCCTTCCCGTCAGTGCAAGGTGCCCTCTCTCAGCCAGTCCCCGAATCATCCTTTTTGCCCTCCTCTGAACCCGTTCCAACTTGTCTGAACTGGCCTACCCAGTGCTGAGTACTAGAACTAGTACTTCATGGGATTTGGACTTGATATTTCTGTTAATGCAGCCAAAAAAGCTTTTGTCCTTTGTGCAGCCACATCACAGGGTTGACTCACATTCAGCTTGCGATCTACTCCAATTCCAAGACCTTGCAGTCCTGTTGAGCCAAGTATCTCCCACCTTGTAACTATGCCCTTGGTTCATTTTTCCTTCGTGTTGAACTTGGCAGTTGTCCTTATTGAATTTCAGTCTCTTGTTTTCAGCCCAGCATCCCAGTCTGTCAAGATCCCTGAATCTTCTTTCTGTCTTTCAGGACATTAGCTGTCCCACCCTGTTTTGTGTCGCCTGCAAATTTGCTAAGCATTCCAAACAGGGAACATTCACTCAAGAGTGAAGCACAGCATTTGCAGCTGGAGCTGATTATGGTTTCTGTCAGGCAAGTTCACCCCTCGCTATGCTTTGCCCACACATGGACCCGGACAGCTGATCAGGGCGGGAGAACCCCCGGGGGGCCTCTTTTCCTTGAGGGAGCAAGCGTGGCTCCCTCCTTGAGAGACTGGGCAGGCAGAGGGGGAAGGCAAGCCAACAGACAGGGTAGGCTGAGTGGGGCATGAAGCTCCCTGGAAGACAGGAAGGGGAGCTTTCCTAAGCCGGGGGAGCTTGGGAATCAGAGCTTTCTCGTGAGCCTGAAAAAGGAAGCGCCATGTGCAAAAGGCCAGAGGAGGGCATGCCATCTAGCATGCTCAGAGGGAGAACCAGGAGCTGGGGAAGTGAAGGACAAGGCAACTCACTGCCCTCCGGGTGGAGCCAAAGGGGCCCCTGCAGCTTGCCCTTCCCTCTTCTCCGCACAGCATGAATGGGGCATTCCGCAGGAACAAGCTGGGTTCTGGAAGCTGATCTAGAAACTATGCCTTGGATTATCAAGTGTGCCCCCGGCTCGAAACCAGAAACAGGTGCTGTGGAGGCAACGGTGCTGGTTTATATGCTGCAGGATCCCTTCATGCAGCACCTCCTGCAAGCAAGCGTGTGAGCAATACGCTAGAAATCGAGCCTTGGCACTTCCCTACCTGCATCACGGCTGTCTGCTCCATAGAGAAAGCCTGGTATTTGAAGGGGATGTAGACTGTCTCCTTGGGACGCAGGTAGACCTGAGGCGCGCTGCTGCCATGCAGGTGAAACATGTCCTCCTCCAGTGGGGTGACAGTTTGGGTCAGTTCCTTAAAATGCCTCCATTCTCTGGTGTCCACAATGACACTGGGGAGAAGTAAAAGAGTCAGCGGCAGAGCGGAATTCCTCCCTCCTGCATGATATCTCCATATGACACCTGAGATTGCCTGCCTACGAAGCAGGAGAAAAGGGCAGTGCACAGGCTGGTTTTTGCCATGCAGGCGGGATGTGAGACCTGATTCTTCTTGTCACTCGGGATGCTCCAAGAAACTCTCCATTACTTTTCATACAATTCATATGCATGCTGCTTGAGGGAGCATAAGAGGACAGATCCCTGCCCCATGGAGCTTACAAACTACAACTGGAAATGGAGACAGAGTTACACAGACTCAGTTATGCAGGTTCAAATCACATTAGCATTTTGGGACCGAGGCGCGGTGAGGGCCAAAGGAAGACACCGGGCAGACAGAAACGCCCAGCGCTGTCACCGCTAACCTCACTCCCCTCTGATGGCTTTTCCAGACTGCTCAGCGTGGCCTTCATGCTCTTAAAACACTGCACCTTTCCTGCCGAGCGCTGCAAGGCTGGCATTCATGGCGCACCAGGAAGACAACTGCCGGCAGGTCCTCGCCTGCCACGGGGCCCATCCCAGCTCGATTCCTACCTGAGCTCTGGGTCGTCGCTCTTGATGGAAACCGTGTGCTGGACATTGTATGGGTTTTTCAGGGCAAACTCAAAGAACTCAGCAGTGCCAAAAGTGGTGTAGATGGTGTGGCAGGTGGTGATGGCCTTGCTCAGCATGCTGGCGATGCTCTCCGCCTTGATGCGCTCACGGTAAGCCTCGATGACCTGGAGGTCTCTGGCGTGCTGAACGTGATTGTCGTGCCATCCCTGGGGGAACGGAGCACACGAGGCGATGTGCTCGGCAGCCACCAAGGAACTCTCTTCCCGCCAGCCAGGCAGGACCATGCATTCACGCCTCCGCTCACCCAGCGGCCCATGGCACAGAAGCCTGCGGAAGGTGACGTGGCCTTGCCGCCTGGCCCAGAGCCACGAGGAGAGCTGCAGCAAGGCAGAGCTGCCAGCCCACGCGGAGCCCAGTTTCGAGGACGCCAGGCCTTTACCATCTGCATTGGCTTCCCATTGAAGTCTGGGCCCAATGGAAGGTGCTGGTGATGGCTTATATAGCCCTAATGGCTCGGGACCTGGATCCCTGGAGGAGCGCCTCCGCCCATCCATACCTCCCCACCCACTAAGGTCTGGGCCAGAGGCCCTGTTTCAGGAGCCTTCTTTGAAAGAGAGCACATGAGCGGCCACTCAGAGAAGGACCTTCTCCGTGGTGGCACCCAGTTATGGAACATGCTCCTCAGAGAGGTGCGCTTGGAGCCAATGCTTTTTTCATTTTGGGCCCAGGCCAAAACCTTGTTATTTTCCTGATATTTTAAGTGCTAATGTTGTTTCAAAGATATGGTGTTGCTTACTGTAATTGACGTTTAATGCTGTACTTTTATTTTATAGTATTACCATCCTGGGACTTAGTGAAGGACAGTATATAAAAGCTTTCAATAAATAGAACAAATCAAGTGCTGCCATCATTTTCAAAGCCCCAGGCAGCTGGGACCAGGTCACCTGAAAGATCATCTTCTCCCACGGAGACCTGCCCAGGCCATCCTCAGAGGGCCTGCCAGAGGAAGGTTTCCCTGCCAAATGGAGCGAGGCCGGTGGCTATGAAAGAGGCTGTCGCTTTGGCCAGGGCACCCCACCTGTGGAGCGCCCTCCCACGGGAGTGATGAGACACCAAAATCTGGAAGAACAGGCAACATCAGCAGCCAAGCATCTGGCTTGAACAGTGCTAAACTCAGCCATTCAGACCCAGTGAAAGATAAGAGGGAGGTGCATAAGGCAACCCAGAAGCAAGCAAGTGTCTGGGGCCTTCCTAAGAGCCTACTTCACAGGCCCCCAAAGCAACCTGCTCCAGAGGCATGGCTGGGGCCACTATGGAAAAGGCTCACATCCACATACCTGCCTGCCTCACTGCCTCAGACGTGAGCCACGGAACACATGGGTGGCTGGCACAAGCAGAGGCTGAAAAGGGCAAAGGCAGTCTTTCCATTCTGATCCCGCTCCGCACCAGCAAAGGTTCTCAGTCCACCTTCAAGGGCAGCTCCATGAACTGTGCATTAGACTAGTCCAGCCTGTCTCAAATCCCAGCCGCATGTGCACCAGATGCTCACCAAGCTGTGGCTGCTCTTCTTCCCACAGTCTCCTTCCTGGGACTCCCGCCGCCGGACAGACACCATCCTCTCCAGTTTCCGCCTCCGGCTGGCACTGGCCTCACAGCTGGCGTGCTGGTAGGCCATGCTAATGTCGCGCAAGTGAGAGTGGAGCATGGCAGCTAGCTCACTGTCCACATCTGCCAGCTTCTGTGCCTGGCACACATTTCCAGCTGCAAGTTGCATGGACAAAGGGGACAGGTTGAAAGCCAACAGATGACACGGTGCAGAAGAGCAATCACCTCTCCTTCAGACGCATCGCATGGGAATTACCAGAAAAAAATGTCACCTGCTTGAATTCATCTTATTGACCAGTGGCATTCTCTGCTTCCTTAATATGGAAAAATAGCCCTTTTTCTGCTGGGCAATAAAGATAAAAATGCAATTAAACCATGACTACCTTTGCCCTTCTTTCAAATTTTATTAGAGCACAAAAGAAAGGCTTCACATTTAGTACTGAAGACAAGATTGATGAATTAGCTACACATTATTTTGCCCAATGGTTGAGTGTTATGTTATTAATTTGCTGCTTTATCTATCCAGATTTGTTTCATTTGAGGGACTGGTTGTGAACACACCAGTTAAGGTACATTTCTCATTGCTCCCCCTTCTCATTTGATGTGGTCCTTTCTTCTCTTTGTGGTGAGAAATACAGCCTTGCAAACAAAATAATATACTCCTTCAACAAAAATAGCCTCAGACAGAAATTTAAAAAGAAGGAATACAAAAAGAAAATAAGACTAATTTTAGACAGAAAAGAGCAGGAAGGTTTTTTTTTTTTTTTCATCTTTTGCCTATACTGGTCTGCCTGAACTGGCTGTAGCTCCATGGGATTTCAAAACTTTCCTAGCACAATCTGGAAATATCGGGAAGTGACCTTGCATGTGGGGTATGTAAAAAGCAAATTAGCATGGAACTCGATTGGGCTTGGGATGCTACCCTGCATGAGTGTCACTGGAAAGGAACTGGTGTTCCAGAAGAATAAAGAGATTTGAGGTGTGCCGTGATGGGAATGAGAAGTTGAGACCCGGGGGTGCGGGGAGACACTACTTTGACAGGAGGCAGCTCCCTCATTCTCCCCTCCCATGAGAAACATTCCAGGGTCCCAAAACAGGCTTCCTGACTGTCCGCTTACTTGAGTTCTTCAAGTGACCATGTCAAAGCCGGTCAACTAGACAGTGGATAAGGAACGAGTGCATCCCACTCAGTCGCGTCCCATTGGCAAACACAGCAGGAAGCCAGTTGTCACTGCCCAGAAATGCTGTTCCTTTGCAGTGCTGACCCTCGGGTCCAGATTCCCAGGTATGCACGGGTCCCTTTGCAGCAGGAAAAGCTACCTGCCTTCTGGGAGGCATCCCTGAGGATCCAGAGAAGGTGGCTAAAATTTCTGAGGCAGGCGCACGCTGCCTCTCAGGCCACAGAACAGACTGCACCTCTGAGGTCACAGCTGCCCCCACGGCTGCCAGAAAGCCTCGCCTTTTCCCTGGGCAGATTTAACACATGGAGAGTATTGACTCAAAGGGGACAGGTTGAAAATATGTGTGGCACTTGAGAGGGAAGGGCTCGCACGGCCGAGGAACAGCAGGTCTGCCCACCTTCCCGTTCACTCCCTCTGGTCCATGGGCACTGCTCCTTCTCCAGCTCATGCCTGGCTGGCAGAGGGGCTGCCACCTCTGTGGGTGTCACATGGAGCGGCTTTCTCTGGATGCATCTCCTCCCTATGGGGCAAATGATGCGCCACCCCAGACTTCTGGAGAATGAGTGCTGGAGAATGCCCCATGCCAGCTGCTTCTTGGGCTCGACCAGACACCTTCCTCCATCTGCATCTTGTGCTCACGACCAGTACGGCTTATTCTACACTTATTCAATCTATGCCCCACCCCCACCCCCACCTTGCCAGCACAAATGTGATGCTCAAGGAAGCTACCAATGCACTACGGGCCACGAGCAAGTTCTTAAGCTTACTATGAAAATAAAAGCAAAACATGAAAACACAAAGGAAAAGAAACAAATTGCACCCAAAGAATGACACACCTCTTCAGCAAGGGGCAGCCCCAGACGACGCACCAAAGGCCTGCCCGGGAGGACAAGAGGAAGCAGGCTGGCTGGCCTTCCGTGGGAGGCAGCTGCCCCTCCAGGCACCCAGCGCCTGCTTGCTGCTGAGCTCCTCCAGGCAAAAGGCTTGCAGGGAGCAGGGGCTGGAAAGGCCTCTCCCCAGCAATGAGCCGCCACTGGATCCACTTGGTGCAGGCAGCTGGCTTGGTCAGCGCTCGCGACTGGCCTGTGGGGTGCTGCTGGGGGGGGGGTCAAAAAAGCAGGCCCTTGGTCCTACGGCCCCATGGACTCAAGGAGTCCCAAAGCCCCACAGCAGCGTCACCCTGCTCCCAACCGCTGCTTCATGGCGGCAACAGCTGGAAACCAGGACAATCCCGCTGCTGCCTGGGGGATGTCGGGGAGCTGCCCAGACTTTGGTCAAGGCCTTCTCTGGTGCTTCCCCTGTTGGTCATCGGTCACCAAGGGCTGACCTCCGAGGCGACCGCTGCAAACAGGTGACTGTCTCCCTCATTAGCCGGACTCCTCCTGCTCTGAGAGCTTTTCCACAGAACCTCGCCTGTGGTTGCCCTCTGGTCGGTGGCAGCAGCTGGCCAGAGTAATGCCTCTTGGGTTTCCTCCCACTCAGTGGCTGAATGTGCTTTTATGCACTAGATGGAAGGCGTGGCACTGAAGGGAAGGCACAACGACGGCGAACCTTCTGTTGGGCCTGCTGCTCTCACCAAACCTCCAGCCAAGGGGCCAAGCGCTGCCTTGAAAGGGATTTCTGCACCAGGAAGAAACCCTCACACAATTTAAACTTATTTAAATATATATTGCAAGATTCCACTTGAAGCTGCTTTTCAGGTTAAAAATATTGCATTTTCTGAAGCAGTCTTGGGAGCCCCTTGCAAAATGGATGCTCACTGATCTAGGATGTCCCAGTCGGTGGAAAGATCCACACCCACCCACCATCCCCTCCTCTCACCCAACACTGATTCAGGGAACGAATGATGGGGTCTGCACCCTCATCCTGGATGCTCTTCCATTTAGATTCAATAAAGGTGCAAGGAGAAAAGAAGGGCCCCAGGAGAAGCCCATGGCAGGCCATTCCCTCATTTGCTTCTCCGGTTCAACATGCCATTCTTTGTCTCCAAAGCAGAAGGGAGCACTCCAGGTTTCCTCTTGGATTCTGCCCTTCCAATGAGGCATATTCAGAAGACAGAGCCTAACATACCTCTGCATGTACTGAGGGAGAGCAGGCTGCCCCCGTGGAAGCCCCTGGTGCTGTCATGCGAGGAGATGACCCGCGAGCGAGAGGGTGGCAAGGAGTGCGATTTCCTCAGTCTCTGCTCAGGCAGGTGCCCTGAAAAGGAAGCCGAGCTGCTCAGTTGGGGCCGCATGCCCCTTCCGTCTAGGCGGGGGCACATAGTCCCTGGGTTCAGAACAAGTTCCATTCCTGAGAAAGTCCTTAAGTTGAATTTGTATGTAAATTGGATCACATGAGTAAGTCAAATGTTTGTCTTAATATATGCATATATTTTACCTTTCTATGCATATAAAACCTTTTAAAACACTTCCATATTCACTAAAACTTCTTAAAACACAATACAGTACTGTAATAATGATAATAATAGAGTAATAATAAAGGAACTACAGGTACTGAAGAGAAAGAATCTGTATGTATATGTGTAGAGTATTGTAAAAACCAAATTAAAGAAACAGTTCTTTAAATAGCTTAGAACAATCCTGAGTTAACATTAAGTGATGTTAAACATTAGATGATGACGATGACGATGATGATGATGATAATGATGCTGATGAGATGGACCTGATGCTGGAGAGTCAGGGTTTGATTGTGCTGCTGGGGGTAGGGGTGTGGGGGACAATACCACTGGAGCCTACGGTCTGGATGCCATGGAAGAAAATGCCATGCATACTTATCTCTAGGGAATTGCACAGCCACTGAGAGATGAATTGCCAAATGTATTGCGTAGTTCCCTAGAAATAGCTGTGCCTCTCTCCAGTGATGTGTTCAAGTCCTTTCCTCCAAGTCTCGAGTCAAGTTTCAAGTCATTGCAAGAAATATGCAGCAGAGACTCAAGTCTCTCCTCAAGTCTCAAGACTCAACTTTAACAGAAAAAAAGGGAGGTGGAGGTGGAAGTGGGGGTGCCGTGGGTGGGAAAGGTGTAAACCACCCCATGCCAAAAAGAAGAACCTTGCCTTGCCTTGCCCTGCCTTCTCCTTATTGCAACCCCTCCTGCCTATCCTGCCCCCACCCTCTTGAAACTCCCTCCCTCCCTTGTGCTTGTGCGGAAAAGAACTGAAGACTTGCCTTCCCCCTGTCACACTCTGCTGTGCCTGCGCCTGCGCCTGCCTTCCAGCCCACCACAGACGCCTTGCCTTCCGTTGAGGTTGCCCCAGGATATCCAGCTGCATGTCAGATGCAGGCAGGAAGCCCTGGAGCAACTCAGAGGAAAATGGCAGAAATCTCAAGTCGAGCTGAGTCGCTTGCTTGTTGCTCCCAAGTCGGAGCCCAGTCAGTGATGCAGCTTGAATCGGACTTGGGAGAGAGCTGCTCACCTCGAGTCCCCAACACCGTCTACCTCTAGTGAAAAGCCATGAATGTCTCACAGTCACTGATGGCGCATTGTCAAACATTGCCCTTAACTGCTTGGGACCTGGATACCTAAAGGAACGCCTCCTTCCCTATTTGCCCTCCCTCCCCCTGAGATCAGCAGCAGAGGCCCTCCTCCAGGAACCCTCCGTGAAAGGTATTAGGAGACCGGGAGACCTGGGCCTTCTCTGCGGTGGCGCCCCACCTGTGGAATGTACTCCTCAGAGAGGTCCACCTGGCGCCGTCGTTATTTGTTTTTTGGCACCAGGCCAAGACCTTTTTATTCAAACAATATTTTAACAATTTTTAATATTATCTATAGGTTTTAATTTTTCAGCCAGGGTGAATCTGGATTTTATGTGCACTATCTGTTTATTGTATGGAAGCTGTCCTGAGGCTTATGCAAATGGGACGGCATACAAAAATTCTAAATAAATAAATAAATAAATAAAACAGCTCCTGCCAGATGAATCTTGCAGAATTCTACAACAAGGTGTCAGGGCGGCTAGGGGACGCGGTGGATGTGGTTTACCTGGATTTCAGCAAGGCCTTTGACAAAGTGCCCCATGATATCCTGGTGGAGAAATTGAGGAGTTTTGGGATAGACCAATGCACTGTCCTGTGGACTGGGGCATGGCTGACTGACCGAAAGCAGAGGGAAACCATTAATGGGGAATCATCGCGATGGTGGCCAGTGACAAGCGGGGTCCCCCAGGGCTCTCCTGGGGCTGATCCTGTTTAATCTTTTCATCAACAACATGGAAGAGGGGGTGAACAAATTCGCAGACAGTACTAAAATGGGGGCAGTGGCTACTCTGGATTCAAAAGTTTCTGGACAGACTATGGAGGTGGGCCAGTAACAAGAGGATGGCGTTCATTGAAGATATGTGCAAGGTCTTGCACCTGGGACATAGTAATGGGTGTCATAAGTACAGATTAGTGCTGGAGAGCAGCACTTGTTAAAAGGATCTTAGGGTGCTGGTCAACTGCAGGCTAAACATGAGTCAGGAGTGTGACACGGTGGTCAAGAGGGCAAACATCACCCTTGGATGCATAGCCAGAAGCATGGCTTCTAGATCAAGATAAGTATTACTGGCACTATATGTGACTGGTATTGTGTTCCGTTTTGGGCCCCTCATTACAAGAGGGATACAGCAAGGTTGGAATCGGTGCAGCGCAG
Source organism: Varanus komodoensis (assembly GCF_004798865.1). NCBI lineage: Eukaryota > Metazoa > Chordata > Lepidosauria > Squamata > Varanidae > Varanus > Varanus komodoensis. The sequence continues at coordinate 54,907 of NW_025335301.1, forward strand.
GGCCACAAGGATGAAGGTTGATTTGCAGGGGAAGCCATATGAGAGAGACTGAGGGAGCTGGGCCTTTTCAGCCTGGAGAGGAGGAATCTCAGAGGGGACCTGTATGTTGCTCAGAGGGGCAACATACAGGTATGTGAGGGGATGCAACACAGAGGTGGGTTATGAACTTTTTCCCCTGAGGTGGAAGGCAGGATACGGTCCAATGGAGCAAAGCTCAGGGAACCAAGACTTAGAGTGGATGTCAGGAAATACTTCCTGATGGTTAGGACCCCTAGGGTATGGAATTTAGGACCCCTAGGGCATGGAATGGGCTTCTACGGGAGGTGGTTGAGGCCCCATCAGTGAGGGTGTTCAAAGATAGGCTGGGCATGCACATGGTGGGATGTCATGAGTGGAGCCAGCTGGAGCCAGAGGTCAGACTAGATGACCTGGGAGACCCCTTCTGACTTGCTCTGTTTCTAGGTTTCTTTCTCATGCAGTTCCCTAGAGATACTCATGGCATTTCTCTAGAGATATTCACATAGGGTTTATAGCAATCCACGTGTTCGTAAGTATGGGTTGTTCGTAACCCAGAAGCTTGTAACCCAGGGACGACCTGCACTCTGAAAGAGTGACATCCTGCACACAGGAAATTGCCAGGGCTTCTGCAAGGTTCTCCCACCTCCAGCCAAATATTTATTGTATTTTATTTTGTGTTGTGAGCCGCCCCGAGGCTTCGGCAAGGGGCGGCATAGAAATGTTTTAATAAATAAATAAAATAAATATTTGAGCTGGGCCAGAAGTGGGGTGCTTTCCCCCACAGGCTCTAAGAAGTTCAAAGGCAGCTGTGTTGACCCCTGCGCATGCATCTCATTTCAAAAGCAGGTCCTCTTCTCGAAGGTGGCAGCCACCTCCTAGAATCACCCCCTCCCCTGAACTCCTCAGGAGGCAGAAAATATAGGGGTGCTTTCGCATGTTCTGCAAATATTGTGACTTTCCCTAGCTTATAATTATTATGATGCTGGTCATTATAGCTGGTCCCCCTTATCGTTGCTGCAAGTTCAGAAGTTCTTGCTGTTGCATTCAGCACAGGGGATGGGCAGCTGCTCTTCCGGTTCTTCCTCTTCCAATGCAAATTGGACAGGCAGGCAGCCCTTCAAGCAGAGGACCGCCCTCTGTAAAGAGGGCACTTGGCCATGGCACTTCTGCGCAAACCCGTTTCTGACCTGCTCCCCATCAGTGGCCTCCAGATGGAGCTCCCTGGCTGGACAGCTCAACTGTGAGCTCACCATTCTAGGCGTGTGCAGACTCCCCCAACCAGGGGCCCTCCAGCAGGTGTCGCACGGCCACTTCCACCCCTCTCAGCCAGCATGGCCAGTGGAGGGCACCAAGTTGGCAAAGGCTGCTCGCATGGGCCGCTCCCTCGCCTCGCCGGTCCTCATGGAATTTAAGCCTTCCAGCTCCAGTAATGGGGAGTATGGGTTACATTATAGTGTGCCTAGAAGCACCAAGCAGGCACCGAGTGGTGGGGACCACTAGGAGAAGAAGAGAAAAGGTATAATGTTCCAGATAAGGAACCAAAAGAAGTAGCAGTACAAGTTTAGTGCACATATAGATCATCCCTTGAGGATTTAGGAACATTTAGGAACAGAGCTTTTGCCCTGAGCAGGGGGTTGGACCCGATGGCCTTCTGGCCCCTTCCAACTCTACTGTTCGACGAGTCTATGCCTGTATGCTATGGAAAGTTCAGGGAAACTAAACTCTTGTTCCTTTGAACACAATGGATGCTCAGAAGTGGTTCTGCATTCTTAGCGATACCCTGAGCTTGACAGAGAACACTGATGACCCCAAAGTCTTTCAGTTGCAAGACGGGCCGGGCAAAAGGAAGCAGAAGCACCGGGCTGCCTGGAGGGCCTACATGGATGCGGGACCGGTGTGTGCAAACGGAACTCACCTCCACCGCTTGGGCAGTCTCCGCCTCGCTCTGCGTGGAAGCCTGTCTTTTTTTCTCCATAAATGGAGCGCACAGCGCATTCACCTACCACCCGGGCACACAGCACACATCTCCCCCTAACAAGGCCACTCTTGAGGGATTGCAACCTCTTGCCGCTCACTCAACTGGCCGCTGCTTCCCATGTGTGCTCAGCCCTCCTGAACAGGACAGTGAACACAGGAAAATGTGCCTTCCTTTTATATGCATAGTCAGGCCAGCAACATGATTAATCTTTTTAGATATTGGTCGGTAGAGAAGGGGGTGCTTTGCATGCTCCTCAAGTACCAGACCAGAGAAGCGCGGGGCAGAAGTGCGAGAGTTAAAGTTGCTAACTCTAGTCTTAAGATGTGGTGGGAGAAGACACATCTGTTCCATTTAACCTTTCAAAATGTGCAGATGATGATACTGCCCCATAGCCTATTGGGCTCTCTGGGCGGTTTACAGATTTAAAATACACCTAGGAACAACAAAGTAAGTGATAAAAATACAAGCCACATGTACAGCAGATGATTTTCCAGTGCCGCTGGACCACTTTCCCCTTGTGATCTCTCTCCTCCTGCCCCTTTTCTCAGATCTCTCACAGCCTGGAGCATCTCACCTTCTTTTTCTTCTTTTTTTACAAGAGGCACCAGGACAAGCAAGCCAGAGAAAACAAAACGCACCTTCTCTGGAGCAATGTCAGTAGTGAAGGTGGCACGGCTGGGCTCCCTTCTCCAGTAAGAGGCGCAGCAGGAGGATCCGCAGGGGCAGTCACCCCACTGGGTGCCTGGGGAGAGGCACTCGATGGCCACTTGGCAACCACCTCCTTAGCCTGATTTGCCCCTTCCTGACAAGGGAGCAGAGCTCTGCAGGGCCTCCTCTGCCCTTCAGGAATACGCACCTTGATGCATAACAGCAGACTCACCCAGCCCTTCTACCAGACTGACAGTGCTTTGATCTCTGCCATAACCTGCAAGCCAAAACTCTCTCTCAAAAAATAAAAGACAACTTTCTCCCATCAAAACCCACGGCCCCTTCAGGGAGTAAAAAATTATCAAAGGGGACACCTTGAGCCTTTTTTGCATAAAAGAATCCTTGGTTTGCAGCATGCACAGAACCGAGGTTCTCTGGGAAGAGATGCAAGCCGGCGCCTTCACCCCTTGGACGCGCAAAGGACTGTGGCCTTCTAGCTTCCTGAAGTGCCTCCTTGCTCTGTTGCCCAGATGAGGGAGCATCCTCTCAGAACTATGGCCAACATGCCACCACAGCTTTACAGGCCTACAGTTAGAAGCACTGATCTCATTTTAGGGAAGGTGCCTGAACTATCTGTGGCATTTGGCGCCGGCTAAAGGCGGAACGGGGAACCATTTCCAGCAGACAACTGCATTCTCCTAGAGGCGCTCCATCCAGAATTGCACGCTGGTAGTAAGTGGAGCTGCAGCCAGAAATGAAAGTGATCGGGTCCCTTTTCTCTCTTTTTCACTCTCTCCCAACAGAGAAAAGACTGCTTTTTCTAGGAATCTGAACTGACTGCTTGAGCAGGGCTTTTGAAAGTAAGTCAAGATCTGCGTGTGGCATGGGGGCACAGGTCGCCCAGCCCAGTAAAAGAATCTGTGCAACAGGGAGCCAAAACAGCCTTGCTGGGGGCTCTGGACAGCTAATGCCAGGCTGAGTCCACATGACTGGGTGACAGACCAGTGGTCCTACTTGGCATAAGGCAACCTCATGGGTTGCCTAGTAAATCTCCCCAAGGAAAGTGTAGCACAACCAAGGTGCCACCATGGAAAAGACCCTGCTTTCTTGGACCAAGCCGCAAGAGCTGGCCACAGAAAACAGAGCTGCACTTAACTCTTTGGGCAAGCTCCTACAGAAAAGGGCAGTGGGGATGAGACCCTAATGGTTTCAAGCTGGTCCTACTAGGTTTAAGCCAGCAAGCAGCAGGGGATGATTGTTCCAATGTCAGCAGGGCTGTACAACTGCTCTGGATTTACTGTTTTAGTGGTAATAGAGCTATCCATGGTGCTGAATCCTATCCTCAAAATAGGTTTCAGCACCACATAGTGGCTTTAAAGTCCAGACCAAAATCTGGAGTGGATACACTGTCCACTGATGTTGGAGCTAGCAGCCCCCATTGCCTTAACAGAGCAGTTCTTAGAAGACCCAGAACTGGAGCTGGTGCTCTAGATCAAAGATTTCATGTTTTTAAAATATGCACACACACAGTTGCATAATTCTATAATATTTTAAAGGATCTTTAATTTTTAAACTACAGATTTTTAAGAGTGGTGTAAAACATTCAAAATCTATATAAACATCCATAAACTGGGGGTGCCACTGAGTTTGCTTCTTTGCCTTGCCCGCATATTGGTTACTTCTGTCAATGCCAACCGAAATGCATTCTCCTGAATGGCAGTCGCAGCACTCTGCCAAGACCCTTTTCACTTGCACTAGTGCCAAGCTGGGCATCGCCTGCTCCCTGCATTCTGTGACTTTCTGCCCAGTCTTCTATTTGGTTTCCGTCATCTCAGGTATGAGCTTTCAGAGCCAATGTCTGAAAATATGATGAGCATTCCCCTCACCACCACCTTTTCCTTTGGGGTTTTCCTGCCAGATGATCCTATTTATCAGTTATCTGAGTTTCTTAAAATCATCTTTCCTGAAGTCCAAGGGTGTTTGTGATGACATTCTGATGCTGTTTCTTGTGCTTTCTGGGCTGTTTCAAAAGTGCCCATGAAAAGAGCATCACTTTGCATTTCTTGCCACTGTCTCCCAACCCGGTCTTCATATCCAGAGCCATCGGCTGCAGCAGCAATTTTGCAAGCTCCAGATATCTGAGTACTCTTGGTATAATTTCAGCAAGAAAGATAAAAGAAAGACTACAGATTTGACTGAGTAGTTCAATAGCTGGGTTTTTAGATGAGAAACGTTTTCAGAAGGGAAAGAAGCACAGATGAATATGAGTGTGGGAAGAAGGAAGTCATCTGAATGCACAGCCCTAGCAGGATCTAAGGGTCTAGTCTAAGGGTTTGTGGACAGAGTCCTCTGTGACCCTGGCCCAGAACAATAACATCTACACCTGTAAAAAGGGAAACATAAGATTCCTTGCTGGTTTTCTAAAATTCTCATAATAAAATTGTTCATAAAACATTAGGGGGGAGGCATACCAAATTTAGGGAGGCAGACCCCCTAATTCTGACTATAGATCCACCAGGAAGGGAAAGAAAAGGAGAACAAAGTAAAACATTTTTTAAAGTAAGATTGTTTGGAAGGAAATAAAGCTGATTAATACAAGAACGGAATGAAGTCAGTGTGAGATTTGAGCCAGAAATCTTCAACCTGGGAAAATAAGGAAGGTTGAGGAAGAGCAGGATGATGGACATGAAAGGAAGAGAATTGCTGTGCCTAAAAAAGCTTTCCCCGACCTGGAGTCCCCAGATGTGTTGGACTACAACTCCTAACAGCCTCAATTGCCATGGATGTTGGGAATTGGAGTCTACAGTAACTGCAGACACCAGGCTGAGGAAGGCTTATTGAAAGAATGAGCGAATGCGGGGCAACACAAATAACAAAACAACAACAAAACATCATGAACTGAGCAGCAGACTATAAGAAATAAGTGAAGAAAAATCAAGAAGAAGAAAAGCCGAGAACTGGCTTTGGCTGAAAGAACTAAAATTTCAAAAGAAAAAAATGATATCCCTCAGGGAGAAGGAAGGAAATGCAGGAGAGTCAAACAAATAGGATGGTGAACTTAAAGAGGACAGAACAATGCCATGTGCAGAAATGAAGAAAAAGAGCCTAGCAGAACAAGTGGTATTGCGGGGAGCGTGAGAGCAAATGACTCTCGCATCTGGACTCACAGTCTGGGGATAATCCTTGGGACCTATTGAAATCTCTTAGCAAAAGGCAAGAAGGGAGGAGGACGCGAAGTGGGGAGGAAGGATGAGGCAGGAGGGCCTCAGATTAATTCTGTACATGAAAGGGAAGGGCTGCAGTTGCAGGAACCTCCAAACTAAAGAAACCTAGGGAAGAAGCTGAATACCGTGCCCAGCACTTCTCCCTGCTGGCTGGGGGGATGAGGAGGAAGGCCATGAACTGCCAGGACAGGCCCCGGGGACAGCCCTTCATGACTGGAGCCACTCAGTGTGTGACAGCAAGAAACAGAGGTCAAGCGGCACCAGAGCAGGACAAAAGATGGAGTGGCAGACGGACACTGCAAGCAGGACACGCCATCCTGGGGGCTGTGCTGAGGGCCACACGGAGCCCCCTCTCCTTCCATTCTGGGCAGAAGGACTGGAACTGGTCTGGCCCAATGATGCCGCCACCTCCCACTTGGACTGGAATGGACCCTCCATCACTCCCAGGCAGCACGGCTGGGAAGTGTAGGCCAGGCAGCTGACTGGCTCCTCACCAAACAGCGGGGCAGTCCAATCCGCACACCATGGAGTCCCCGCTGCTCCGCCCTCTCTGAGAGCTTCATGAGATCTTCAGGTTTGCTTTCTTTCGAGGGCCCTGCAAAATCAGAGCGGAGAAGTGGGACCCATCCATCCGCCTTCGCCCTTAGACCTCTTCCTTGCTTGGCCTGGCATTCGGAGCATTGCAGGATTGATCACCGTGGCCCAATGCCTCCTCCCCTACCGCTCACAAAAGAGCTTATCACCCTCTTGCAGGCAAAGTATGAAATGTCAAGTTATGATATGGCAGAATGGAAGCTAATCTTTCTTCTGAAGATAAGATTTTTTCCCTTTAAATGGAGTCACTCTGCCTTTCACAGGCAGATGAGTTAGAGCACCTGCGACGCAAGGCTCTGACCAGCGCAGACTCTTCCCCCTGCCAGGCGCTGTGCTGCGTGTGCACCCGGCCCCTCCCACGCGGGGCACCTGGCTGCTTTGTTGGCATCTAATTGAGTGTTGCCTTTCTCATATTGTCTCCTTCAAAGCCGCCTTGGATTGCCCATTTGTATACAAGGCTAAGAAGAATTAATGGGCTGTGTATCTCCACCAAGCTGCAGCAACCCAGCATTTTTACTGCTGTCAAGACACAGGGCAGGTAATAGGCTTTTGCAGCGTGTGCTGGGAATCTTCCCCAAATCCTCCAAGGAGCTGAGAATCCTTGCTAAGCAGTGGCAAAGCTGATACTTTCCTCAGCCCTACGGGTGCTCATCAGTGTGACCAGAAGAGGCCTGGAAAGCCCAGCTCTGCAAGATCCTAAGCTGTTTTTCCCTGGGAGGCTCTGACCAGAGACAGCCAGTGAGATGGGTGGTCCAGGTTCTGTTCCAAAGTGGGGAGTCACACTGCAGAAAAGAGTGGTCAGCTGACCCTGATCCTCTAGAGATCAGCCAGCAGAAAGGGGAAAAACAACACCTGCTGGGATCCTGGCTGGAACTCAGCCTATTTACAGTGTGTGCAACTTTTGCACTTGTTCAGCCCATGAATGCCTCCCATCCTGCTTCTGCTTCACTCTGTACAGTCTTCTTTTTTAACCTGCATGGAAACTTGCACTCAAATGCATTTTTCAAATATGTGTTCTTCCAGGTTGTTGCATGTCTAGGATTGCAGTCCTATGCATATTAAGACAGCAGAGAGACTTGCAGTGCCATCTCCCAGTAAACATGGCCAGCCAAGGGATGGTGGGAGCTATAGGGGGTTTTCTGTCTTACATGCACACGTAAATGGGATATTTTTGAGCTTGGACCTGCTCCAGAAGAGTTGGGAATCACAAAAGCTACTAGCTAATCACATACTGATTCACAGATTCCTCTGGGAGGTCTGGATTAGATAACAAAATTTGTTTCCAAATGTGCAAGAACTGAATTTGCCAGGCACTCACCGTTGAACTAGATGGGACGTCCAGTGAGGATGCCAGTGGCCTTCCTACCTCAGAGAAGGACACTGTAGCTCTAGCTATGGACAGGCAAATCTGCCCATGTTGGTTTCCCTCAGTTTTGCATTTCTCCAGTTTTAAGTTCAGTTCATCACAAACTTTTAGAATTTAGAAACACAGAAACAGAGTGAGTCAGAAGGGGCCTCCAGGGCCATCTAGCTTGACCCCCAGCTCCAGCCGGCTCTGCTCACGACATGCCCACCATGTGCATGTCCAGCCTATCCTTGAACGCCCTCACTGATGGGGCCTCAACGACCTCCTGTGGAAAACCCATTCCATACCATCAGGAAGTACTTCCTGGCATCCATTCTTTTCTCCATTTGCAAGTTTTGTCCCTCTATATTTTGAGAGGTTTTTAAAGTTTGCATGGAAGTTCAAAAGTATTTTTTGTTGCGCATTCTCCTACTGCATGCATGTTTTATGCATTTAAGCCCAAGACACACAGTTTTTGCAAGCGGTTTTCCTAATATAATCTAAATGGAAACATTGTTTTCTCTAATATACTTTTTCACACATATTTTAATACTACATTTGAAAAAGGGCATATTCTGAAGGAAAGGCTCACATATTGGCATGAAAGTGCAAAATTAGGTATGCTTGCATAAAACCGTGAAGAGAATGACTTACTCCCACATCCCCGAGGATAGTCTCTCCCCATCCACCTATGACTTGGGGATTGTCCTGGGACAAGAGCTCGCCCCCTCCGTGCATGATGCCCCCACACGAATTATACCCATTATATGGGCTAGGTCAGTCCTCCCAGCCTCCAGGCAGTGGGCGATGCCTTCCTTGCAATGCAGTCTGCTGTTGCAGGGTCCTCCCAGCTGGGAGGGAGTATTTTGGCAGCTATTCCCAGCCACAGCCATAAGTGCTCCACCGGCTGGGTTGGGTCATGAAGCTTCCAGCTACCGCTTGAGCCTCTGCTGAATGCAACCTTCTTTCCAGGATGCTCCTCTGGAAAGCAGACGGAATCGGTGGATCTCTTACCTATGTTAGCCAGGCTCAAGTGAAGCCAGCCCCTCACAGTTGCATGGACTCCAATGGGCTGCAGGCACCCATGGCGGAACGCCTCCCCACTCATGGCGGCTGCATCCTGCTTGTACTCCGTGGTGATGACCTCCAGTTCATGGTGGACTTGGACAGCTGTCCGGCCCTGGCGAAGCAAGTGCTGTGGAAGGGAGGAAAGCTCTATCTGAGCACTGCGGATAATCAGGGAAGGCGTAGGCGTGGTGCAGCAATGTGTCGGCCCATTTTAATAGCGGCAGAAGTGCTCGGGCTGGAACTGGCGACTGCACTGCGGCAAACTGCCCAGGGAGGCTGGGCTGCGGGGACAGTATAGAATGAAACCAAGAGTAGTAAGAACTACATGCTAGGGCCAAGAGCAGCAGTGGCACAACAGCGTTACTTCCCGTCCCCACTAATGTGAGAAGGCACTGAATCGTCTTGCTTCCCCTTTTGCAACACTACGAACCACAGCCCTTCTTCTCTCTCCTTTCAGGAATGAGCTGGTCCATGGCTAGCCTCAAACAAGCTTGCTTTTGAACAGCCTCTCATTTCCCCTGTGTGGAATTCATGCCTCCAGATGCTTTTGACTGCAGCTCCTCAAACTCCCAGCAAACACAGCCAATGGCCAGCATTAGGTCAAGGGTAGTGCAAATCATCCAGGTTGTGGAACTTTGTACTCCTGTTTCCATCTGCTCCCCTGTCCCTTCTTGCGTGTCTCTTTACATCGTGACAAAACCTTCTGATAGGGACCTGCCAAGGTCGTCCTTTGCAAAGCACCATGCATCCAGGAGCCACTCTCGAATGACTAAACAAACATTGTTCTAGACCAAGCACATCTTTAGCCTTCTGGTTTTAGCACCATCTGAGTCAGAAATCCCAAGAGAAACATGACAGGACCTCCACCCTGCCCATCATTCTGCCAGCTGGTACACCAGAGCACTACTAGGAAAAGTGTTAGTGTTTAGTTGCTAAGTTTAGTTGCTAAGTCGCGTCATGACCTCATAGACAACATTCCTCCAGGCTGTCCTGTCCTCCACCATCTCTCGGAGTCCACCCAAGCCCACTCCCACTGCCCCAGTGACTCCATCCAGCAACCTCATCCTCTGCATCCCCATCTTTTGCCATCTATTGTTCCCAGCATGAGGCTCTTCTCCGGGGAGTCCTTCCTTCTCATTAGGTGGCCAAAGTATTTGAGCTTCATCTTCAGTATCTGGCCTTCGAAAGAGCAGTCGGGGTTGATCTCCACTAGGACTGACTGGTTTGATTGCCTTGCTGTCCAAGGGGCTCACAGGAGTCTCCTCCAGCACCACAATTCAAGGGCCTCAATCCTTTGGTGCTCAGCCTTCCTTGTGGTCCAGCTCTCACAGCATACGTTACAACTGGGAACACCACAGCCTTGACTATACGCACTTTTGTCAGCAGGGTTATGTCTTTGCTTTTTAGTATGTTAGGAAAAGAGGCTCCCCAAAAAACTCTCAGTCAGTGCGCACGTCGCCCAAGCCTCATTCGCCTTCTGTCGTCAGACCAGGGCTCACCCACTCCAGATAAGAGATCTCAGCCCACTCATAAATCTCACTTGAAGACTTCTACTGGCTCAGCAGTTCCAAGACCCAAGAGAAAAGAGGCAGAAACAGCACATATTTTGGAGTCGTGCTACAGATGCCTCCCCCCACCCCCCGATAGCCTCCCAGCGCAAGTCTGCATGCTCTGCTCCACTCGGCCTGTTCTCTCCTAGGGAACTGTGGGGCAGGGAAGGGAAGTGCTCCAGACATTGCTGGGAATGGGGGAAGTTCCTGCTGCCCAGTGGAGAAAAAAGCCTCTGCTACCAATCTTCTTTGGGAAGCCTCCCTCAGACCGCCCCTCATATCCTGTTTCTTTGGCCAGCCCCCCTGCCCCACACCCCATTTTGGCCCTTAAACCACAGCCTACGAGACAGGCTGTTTGCCTGCAACTGCAGCGCCTCCTCCATCTCTGTGCAGCCCATGTGGCCTCTGCACTCCCATGGAGAGCAGGGGTGGGAAATGCCTGTAGCAAAAGGGCATTGTGGAAAGCCCACCCGTTCCCTCGGTCCTTGAATCACCACGGCAGCCTCGAAGCTGAGATGGGTCGCTGGGGCCCACAGAGCTCGGGCACGGCACCCAGGAGGGACGTCACGGCAGCCGCTCTGAGCACTGCGGTCACCCTTGCCTCCACGGGCCCTGTGCCTTCTGGGCATGGGCTGACTGGCTGAGGATGGACAGGGACCCCCCAGCGCAGGCATGAGGGTGGAAGAGGCCGCCGGCTGCTGGTCTGGCTCAAAGGGCCCGAGGTGGCCATGCTGCACGGGGCGGGATCTCACGCGAGCGCCTGGGGCAGGCGGCCTGGACGGCTCAGCCTTCAGCCTGTGCTGCCCGGAAAGGCCCAGGGTGCAGAGCGAGGTCCAGCACTGGAGGCAAGGGGGACACCAGCCTAGCCCAAGGGCATCCTGGTGAGAAGGAACGGTACGAAAGGAGAGAGCATCGGGCCAGGGAGCTTCCTTGTCTCTACGAGAAATGGGGCATGAGGTGCATGATTCTCCACCATGCCCTGCTGCTGGGATGGGAGAGCAAGATGCCACCTTCCAAGACGGCAATGAAGATCTGTCACAGCCAGTTTCCTGAACTGCACAGAAGCCCGTGCTTACGGGACAACTGCTACTCAGTACTGTCTGTTGAACAGGAGAAGCTAAATTCCAGACCTCTTGGAGAAAGTGTGCCACCTTTGGAGGTGAGGAGATGCAGAAGCCTTCTCTGGAAAGGTGGGAAGTAGAGACAGTCACCAAGTAGACACAGGGGGAAGGAAGTTTCAATTTTCAAATTTCAGTTAAACTGATAGCAGGAACTGCAGCACCTGACACAAGCTGCAACCCAGGGGGTCAAAGTCTCTGGGAGATGCAAAGGACAAGAAAGCATAGGACCATCTCCCTGTGGGTTTGCACATGGCACTCAGAATGCACTGGACTGGAGCAGGAACCTTCTGGTCAGTAACGAGCACCAGATCCTACAAGGCATCATGCAAAGCATTCAAAGGCCTAGGAGTCAAACTCTGCTTTGCTCTCAGGTGAGAAGATACAGCACTGTTGGAAGCTAAATTTTATTCCCCCCCCCCCCCCCACACACACATCTGACACAGAAACAGGGCAGCCATGGCCTGTGTGGCCTCCACAGGATGACCAGGACTCCCAGCAAGGGCAGTAGCATGTCCAGCAGCATTGGCTCGTAGGACGCACTCTCTGGCCTTGAGACCTTCTCTAAGGGACTTCCCATTCCAAGCACCTGCCACAGCCAGAGCGGGGATTTGGGCCCGCACTGATGTCCCTTGCCATGTCGGGAGGCGCTGCCTGCCGCAGCGATGCCACCGAGCAGGCAGCATCTAGGGAGCCAGGGTGCTGCTTGCAAGGCCTTCCAGACCAAGGTGACGAGTGTTGATCACGGCCAGGTGGCGAGGGAGAGTGATTGTACAGGGAAGCATCACTGATCTCCCCCTCTGGCACCAGGGCAATGAAAGCGGGATCTTGGGTTTTGACCAGCATCAATATCCAGTACTGTAGCTCTGATGGCAGAGCAGGAAGAGCAGCTGAGTTGGAGCTCATGATGGTAGTTGGTCCTGCACCAATTTTGCCACCTGCTTGAGCCTTTCTTTCACATTGGAAGACGAAGCCACAGATGATTTTGAAGCGTGGCTGTTTCGGCTGGCTTCCTTGCTAACTAAACTGTCCACAACCGCTTTGGTGTTGGTGAGACCCAGGGACTCTGTTGTCTCAAGGCTGGAGCTAGGCTATGAGCCAAATCCAACTGAGACCCTGGTAGAGGCTTCCGCAAGGCAGACACACCTCCAGCTGGGCCAGGGTGAGGATTCAGCCATGGTCTCCCTGGCTCCTCCACAGCCTCTGAATTATTGAGACCGGTTCCTTCAGGCTTGCTTTGTGAAAGCATGGCAAAGTACCCTGGCCTCCACCTTATACTTCCCTCCAAGGCAAAAGAGGCACAGGGAATGCCCATCAGTCACAGTGGACAGGCTTCCAAAAAGGCGACTGGGGAGCCACAAACCTGCTAGGTGATCACTAGGCTGTGGAAAACAGAACAGTAAAATAATAAAAGTGAAGTAAAGGGGTGATGAACAATAATCAAAGAGAGAGAAAGACCGACCAACAGACAGACCTTGGCAAAAATTTTCAGACAAACTGAATGCAGAAAAGTTCCCTAACCAGGCTACCGCAGGTCAAAAAGGGTCAAAGGAGGTCAGAAAAGAACTGAGGAACTAAAAAGCAGAACACCCCAGGGACACACAGGCTGGGACAGTGAGGTGCAGCGATTGGCCAAAATTCCTCAGTGACAGAAATTTCTCAGACTGAGTTCCATGCAGGAGCACAGCCCATATGGATGATGCCCAGAGACCTCAAAGAAGATGCTCCAGTTGGATCTTCAGCTCAGCAGTGGACAAAAACAGATTTATTCCCTGCTGCCCAAGAGGACAGGCCTATGAAGAGCGGACAGCAATGTTGGGGGAGCAGGTTTCAGCCAAGTGTTGAGAGAAACATCCTAACAGAAAGATGGAGCAGATTACCAGGGAAAATAGTGGGCCCTCCTTTGTGGGAGGCATTTAAGCAGAGGCTGGACTCCATCTGTCAGGAAACCTGCTGCCACATCTTGCATTAAATAGGAGTTGGACTAAATGACCTCCAAAGCACCTTCCCACTCTCTGCTTCTATGAATATGCACCACTTCCCTCACCATGAACCAAGCAGCACATGCTGTGATTATCTCTTAAATCTCATAACAATCAGAACAGTACTAGCCAGAGTCTCCTCCCACCACCCTTTCTGTTTAAGCAATGGAATCTGTACCTTCGCCACGAGTGCTGAGCACTGCGACCTCCAGTGAGTGGTGCAGAAATGCAGCCATCCTGAAGCATCATTGTATGTGAGCAGAAATGAACACTCGGTGTGCCAGTGTGAGCAAGTAACTGTGCACACCTGCGTGCGTGTGCACGCACTCCCCAGCCAAGGCACCCAATTGAGAAGGCCAGGAAGCCGGCCACCTGCCACACATTGTGCTCCTTTTTTGAGCCAGATGTTGATTATCGAAGTGTTCCTGCTCATCGTCATGATTAGGGGTTTAGCCTGAAATAGGAGGCAGCATCCTGAGGCTACTGAGCTCATCTCAGAAGGTCTGTTCAGGCCTCTGGCGGGGCTGCCTGCCCCTTTCCCAGCAATCCACTGGACAGGCAGGGGCAGAGGGGAAGAGTGAAAAGGCCCTGGCCCCCTTGCCACCAGATGCCGCTCCGAACAGGTGGTCCCCTAGGGAATCCCCTCCAATCCCTTGACGGGGACAGCAAAATCCGTGGGCTTAAACGAGGGGCTCCCAAGAGAGCCACACCCCTTTCCTTTGCTCCACCTCGCCTTCTTGCAACCGTTGACCATTTGGTGGTTTTCTGGCTTCGGTGCGTTGGCATGACCACCCTGTGGCTTGGTTCCCGGCAGCAAGAGCATTCTTAAGCTAAAATAGGATGGTGTTTCCACTAATTTTGCACGCACACACACTCCCTGCCTCACACACTTTGTGTTCTTGCTGCCTGCCATGAAACATAGTCCCTGAAGGGGAGACAGCAGTTCTGCCTCCCTGTCCCCTGTGGCTCCTCCCTGCTCCCCGGACACAGCCAACAGAGCCCACCTTCAGCTTTACGGCGGCAGATCCCACCAGCAGCAGGGAGTCTCCATCCCAGAGGTCCATTTGCAGGGTGTGCTCCGCGAGGTAACGGAAAAACCACCGCTGTTCACCAGGCTTGAGAAAAGCAGGATCCACCATGTAGCTCAGCTGGAAACCTGGGGAGCCTGTTTGAGAAAGCAGCTCATCATGGGGGCATTAATGACACAACACCCTGAGCAGGAGAGACACTCCCCCAAGCCCCAGAAGCTTTCGCCAACCATTGCAAGCTGGTCCATAAGAGCAACTGGCCCACAAAAGCTTGCCGCTAGCCCTCACACCAACTCCTGTTATTGCTATGCATGTGGCCAACCACAGACTCCTTGAATGGAAAAGCTGGGAACCGGGCTGCCTCGGCAGCAGGAGGGCTCCCCTGTGGACTCTTGGCCCCCCATCCAGTGAGTCTGCTGAGTGCCTTCTGCCTCCCATCTCTGGAGGGGAGGGCCAGGACTGTATCTCCAGCTGCCAGGGAACAAAATAATCTGAACATACACACACACACACACACACTCTCCCAATAATCACAAATGAGCACCTTTAATAATAGGCTTGTCATGATCCGTACCTTCTGCACTGCCTTGCCTTCTGACCTCACTGTTTACAATTCCCACCATGGCTGCCACCCTCCTGCATACCGTAGAAAAGCCCTGGAATGCTGCAGTGTGCCAGACACCTGATGGAGTGGCCACAGCACACCAGATGCTTGGGCCAGAATGAATTTGTTATCTGTAAGGCTCCGTGAAACTCCTTGCTGCATTTGCTGCAATAGCTGTCCCCTGGAAATTAATATAACCCGGGCGGCCCCTCTAATTGCCAAACATCTTGTAAAGACAGATCAGGGTTGTTCAGGACACATGGGCAGCATCCTCCTCAAGCACGGGCTACGCTGAAAGGTGTGTCCCACTCTACTTGGCATTTGCATGGACCATTCCACACGCGGGAAGGGAGACTTTCTGAACTCCGGCAGCCTTTCCCAAATGAGGGTCCTGCAGATGCATTGGACTACGAGTCCCATAATCTGGCTAGGGGTTTAGAGGAGTTCTAGCCCAACTCACCTGGTGGGCACCAGGTCGGGAGAGGCTGAATTGAAGATTCTGCCTCTCCTAGGACCAAGTTCTAACAAAACCACAAAATGCATTGCACTGTGGGGAAAAAAACCTGGATGGATCTAGACTGGCAACCCAGAGGAGTAGGGAAATCAGTCCCTCCATCTGCCCAGCTCATGCCACAGCCAGCAGCCCCGATGGCCCAGTTCCTGTCCTGGGTCTTATGGCTAATGGGGAGGGCTGAAAATCAATCAATCAATCAATCAATCAATCAAATACATACATACCTACATACATACATACAGTACATACCACTGCAGACCGCAGGTGCAGCTTACATGACCACAAGTTTCTCTACATCAAACTGATGGAATAAAAATCCACGCACCAGGTGGAAGGGCCCTTGCCTGTCCCTCTGCCTGAGGTGCTGCTTTCCTGTGAGCTGGGAACTCCCCCATGGAGAAAATCCCACCGTGTGAAGCGAGACGCAGAGACTTTCTCTAAAGCAGGGCCCAGAACTGCTCCCCGGGGCTTTAAGCGCCCAGAAGAATCTGCTTGGCTTTGAGGGCTCCTGCCGCTCTCACGGGATCATGGCTGCATTTTATTTATTTATTTATTTACTTACTTACAAATAAATCAATTAAAATACTATAAATTAACAATATAAAAACAAGTTAACAATATAAAATAAGTCACCCTGGCCAAAAAATAAAATAAATAAATACTATTAACAGTTAAAATGATGTTTGAATAAAAAGGTCTTCGCCTGGCGCTGAAAAACAAATAACGACGGCGCCAGGCGGACCTCTCTGGGGAGCGCATTCCATAGATTGGGCGTGACCGCAGAGAAAGCCCTCCTCCGAGTACTTACCCTCCTAATTTCCTTCACGGAGGGTTCCCGGAGAAGGGCCTCTCCCGTTGATCTCAGGGGGTGGGCGGGCATATATGGATGTAAGCGCTCCTTCAGGTAACCAGGACACAAGCCGTTTAGGGCTTTATAGGTCATCACCAACATCTTGAATTGGGCCCGGACTTCAATGGGAAGCCAGTGAAGCTGACGGAGAACTGGAGTCATGTGAACATAACGCCCAGTCCCCGTCAGCAACCTGGCAGCTCTATTTTGAACCAATTGAAGTATCCGGACCATCTTCAAGGGTAGCCCCACGTAGAGTGTGTTACAGAAGTCAAGGCAGGAAGTCACCAACGCGTGTGTCACTGTCGCCAGGCAGTCGTACTCCAGGTAGGGGCGCAGCTGATGGATCAGCCGAAGCTGAAAGAAAGCGCTCCTCGCCACCGCTGTCACCTGGGCTTCCAGTGAAAGCTCTGGGTCGAGGAGCACTCCCAAGCTGCGGACCTTGTCCCTAAGAGGGAGTGCAACCCCATTCAGGACTAGGTTCAATTCACCCTCACCGAAGCCCGATCCGCCAACCAACAGGACCTCCGTCTTGTCTGGATTGAGCTTCAGTTTATTGGCCCTCATCCAGCTCATTACCTTGGCCAGGCACCGGTTCAGCACAGCCACTGCCTCACCTGGATTGGTGGAAAATGAGAGGCAGATCTGGGTATCATCAGCGTACTGATGATTCCGCAGCCCACACCTCCTGATGACCTCTCCCAGTGGTTTCATATAGATGTTAAACAGCAAAGGGGACAAAATGGAGCCCTGTGGTACTCCATGGCATAGCTGCCATGGTGCAGAGCCATAGTCCCCCAGCACCACCTTCTGGAATCGGTCATTGAGATAGGAGCGGAACCACTGCAAAGCAGTGCCTCCAACCCCCAGTCCCACTAGCCTACCCAGAAGGATACCATGGTCAATGGTTTCGAAAGCCGCTGAGAGGTCCAGAAGAACCAACAGGCCATGAGAGCGGCGTCAGCTGGCCCCCAGCTCGGCGGCGCGCCTCAGGTCTGGCGGCGGCAGCGATGACAGCGCGGCGCGGCAGGTGATCTGAGCCGCGGAGCGCGGCGGGTGTTCGGGGATGGGGGAGGGAGCTCCAAGCACAAAAGAAACTCCTGCTTTTCCAGTGCCTCCTGCACACCAGACCCCTGGCTTAAGACCATGGCAGTGCCCCAGGTGGCTCTGGGAAGCTTCAATTTTAGTGAAAAGGAAGTGCAGTCTCCTGGTGTTTCGACACAAGTGTGTCTTAACTTCCCTCAGATTGTGCCCTAAGCAATTCTGTAAGCTTCCTTTGGAATATTATATAGAAAAGCTGGGTAGAAAAGCCTAGGAAAGTCCATGGAAGGACTGTTTGCTGCCCCCTCCTCCTCCCCACAGCCGACTGTGCCTGCCAAGACCTCACTGGGGTCCCTCTGGCCATGTGGGGAAGGGCCTGGACATCCGTCCTGGGGAGGAGATGACGAGCATCCCTTCAGTGAACTTATCTGAGCCTCTCAGAGCTCCAGCGGGGTGGAGGCTTGACCTGCTCCTCAGTGCCTTGAACACTGGGAGATCCTAACGAGCTATTTCTGCAGCTTGACTACAGAGACCAACTTGAAGTGGGGAGGGGAGCTCGGTACATGAGCAAGACAGCTGGCATGAGGCCTCCACAACATGGGGTGCAGCTTGCTATGTCTGCCTTAGAAAGAAGCCAAGGACTGGCAGCAGGTGCGTCAGGGCCCCTGCCAGCTCAGCCTGGGCATCAGGCAGGAGACGGGAAGCAGGATTAAACTCGCTCTCAGGGCCAGCTCCATTTCCATCATATGGACAGAAGGATGGATGTTGCTGACAGGCAGCTGAGGATGGAGGCCTGTGGGTGCACCCGAGTGCAGGTTTTTGCACTGTGGGGCGGGGGGTGCAGTGTCTTGAAGCAAGAGGCGGCTGTACTCCAGCCGGCCTCGTGGTCGTCCCCGCCACATGGCCCCCTCTCCATCCTGTGCAAAGCAGAGCGCTGACAGTTGGCTGTGAGGTTCAAGCGCTGTGAAAGAGAAGGCCTCTGAGACAGCAGAGCCAACCCTGAACCTCAATTGGCTGGGGAGGATGGAAGATGTAGCCCAAAATGTGGAGGGCGCTGAGGAGGGATGCTGTGTTATGCAACACAGGCCTGAACACTACCAAGGAAAGTCTGCTCCTGGAGAACTGAATTGCCCCGATTCTAACCGCTTCTGGAGGCCCTGGGTGAAGCTGCTGAGGTCCTAGGTCAAGGCAGAGAGGGAGCCCCACCCCAGTGTTGCTGGACTACCACTCCCATCCCCCCCGACAACAGGCCAGGCTGACTGGGAATCCAGCACCATCCAGAGCAGTGGTTTTCCGCCACCGGTCCATGGGCCAGCGCCAGCCCACAGGAGATTTCCTGCCAGTCCATGGGGTGGGGTGGGGGTGCATCCCACTCGCCAGAGACCAGTGCGGGGGCTGGCTGGGCTCACCGCCTCATCCTTGGTCAGCATCACGTTCGTGGAGGGTGCACCGCGGAGGGGAGAGACGGCTCGGTGGGAGCCACACCATGCTGATTTTGATATTTTATCCTTTGTTGGCATTTTTTGTTGCTCAGTTTCTGGTTGTTTTGGAGTATGAAAAGAGCTCACCTCTTAGAAACGGGGGGGGGGGGAGATTCTACCCTCCTGCTGCTCTCAGGCCTTACCAAGGTTCAGGGTCCCATCTCGGTTCATCTGCACCAAGATGTGGGAAGAGGCGGCCAGCGGAGCTGCTCCAGAGGCGTCTGTCTGGACCAGCTGCAGTCGCGGTGTCGTGACCGGAGGAAACCGGTAAAACTGGAAGGTGAAATAGATGGCTTGTGGTCCTGTCACTGCAGCGATCCCATCCTGGGCGGCCCTTGTCGAACAAGCCAGAGGAACAGAGCACAGTTGGTCCGCTGCTCTTAGGAGCTGATGCTCCACCAGCCCCAAGCCACACACCAGCACCTTCCAGACGGCCGTTGACAGGCTCCAAGCCTGCACCCTAGGAGGGCTGCAGAGTGCCAGCAAGGGTGCATTCCCCAAAGAGCTGAAGCCTTCTGTGAAACCAAACCCTGCACAGGGGAGACTGCCCATGGCATCTCTGCATGAGTCCCTGCTCTGATCCTGCCTCCCTCCAGTTCCGCTCACTTGGGACTGGAGAATTCTGCCAACCTGGCTGTCATGGAGACCCTTCCTGCTGGAGACCCATGTGCCTTTTGGAAGCTTTATACAATCTCCCTGCCTGCACTGGCTGTTGGAACTCAGAATTAAGTAGGGAATGTCTAATGATCCATATTAAATCTGCTTTCCTTGTTTTTCCTTTCCTGCCTACCCTGAGCCTTAAACCCCTAAGTATCTTGCTTTGCCACCCCAACCCTGCCCCTAGAAAACAAGTTTCTAGCCCTCATGGCTATGCAGACACTTCTAGAAACATGAAGGCAATGGCAGTGATAGTTTCTTAGATGGTACCATGAGAGCCTAGACCTGCCAGAGATCATAAGGAGGGGGTGAGAGAGACTGGACCCAATTCATTCCTAGATTAAAATCTGTCCAACAAAACCAAGTGAGTATGAGTCACAGAAAAACTGCTTAAATTGTGAGTTGCCCAGAGGTGCTGCAGCACAATCGGGCAGCATACAAGTGTCACAAACAAACAAACAAACAAACAAACGGGGCCTCAGCAATCTCTAGCAGTTGCTAAACCATTTCTGTGTGTGTGGTTTCCATGGCAGTTGCAGAAAAGGGTGTCAAGGAAGCAACTCCAAGCTCCCCAGCCTTTCTCAAGAAAGGATCCAGGAATGAGATCAGAGCATGTGACCTGAGCAAAAGGGCAGCAAGAAACGCCCTTTCTCCTTAAGTATATATCAGAGCCGAGCCAAAGGTCCAACTGTCCCCTGGAGAACGTGGCTTGCATTCTATCCCACTCCTCAGCCCCGCAAAGGAGAGGAGGATATGGCCGGTAAGAATGTTTCAGCAAACAGTTATGCAAATCAGGGAAGCACTGAAGTGATGCCCTCTTCCACATTTCCTCCGAGAAGTTGTTCTTGTTGGACTAGCTCAGGGAATGAGCTGCTTTCCCACCCCAGGTTCCTGGCCAGTCGGGTCAGAAATTGCGGCGCAGCGTTCTCCAGAAACTGGAACATCCGTCAGCAAACAAGCCAACAAACTGCACTTTGTCACTGCCATCAATGGTTTAGTTTGCTTTGTGTGAGCAGAGCCATTTGGCCAGGACTCAGAAGAAAAGTGGGGACATTTTTGAAGCAGCCTTCGAACAACTACTGCAAAATTGGAAGCATTTTTTCAATATATATAACAGTAGAAGCCAGACTATACACTTGCTGGGGCCTTACCTGGTAAATGAGAGAAAGTGCAAGACGATCTCATTGTTTTGCAAGAGGTCTGCTTCTTCAAGTTGTGGATTGTAGTTCACAGGGTCTGTCGGATTCACCATTTGAACAGGCTCCTTATTGCAGTCCAGGAGCTCAGGAAAGCCAGAGGCACGGAGGCGGGCAAGAGAGGCCCGCGTGGGGGCAGTGCTAGGACTGGAGAACAGGCAGGTGTCCACGGGTGAGGATGGGGCAGGAAACCAGAGGCTCCGCACAGAGGATGCCGCCTGTGGTCCATGATCCTTGCCATGCGGCTAACCTTAGTGCAAGCCCATGCTGGGCCCAATCTAGCTTGGAGGCAGGGGAGGTCTAAACCTCCCTAGCTGGACACATTTCCCCACAAAATTCCTCACACCACCATCACAGGATGTAAGCAAAGGAGTTTTGCAGGGAAACAGGAGCATGTGGAAAAGCTTAACCCTCCCCTTCCTGTCTGTGGTGGTCCCAATCCTGATGAGGGGGCCTAAAAATAAGGTAGCATGTGGTTTGACCATGTGCCTGTTCCCAGAACTTCTCCTGGAAGCATCAGCTGGGCTTAAGAACAGGGGGAACAAAAAGCCAGGTTTTCAGCAGCTGAAAAACTGTGGCTGGCAAGCTACCCACCCCAGGGAAACTCTTGTTAGTCTTCCTCTAAAAACTACTCTACTTCTGAAACTTTTTAATCTACTTCGGAAGCTTTTGTTAATCTGGCAGTCTTCCCAGCCCCTGGAAACACTTGGGGTCTCCTTCATTTTGCCAGCGGCATCGGTACGCCTACATGGTCAGGGCCTGTCAGCCCGCAGGTGTGCTGTCAGAAGGTGGCCCAGGGAGGTGCAGGAGCGCAGCTTTCTGCTCAATGTGCAGCTGGATCAAGGCCACCAGCTGAACAGCCACTCGCAAAAGAAACTCCTGCTTTTCCAGTGCCTCCTGCACACCAGACCCCTGGCTTGAGACCATGGCAGTGCCCCAGGTGGCTCTGGGAAGGATTCCTCCTGTCAAAGCATCTAGATTGGAAAGCCTGGGGCGGAGCCAAGGGGAGGGGGCATGGCCTCTTGGGACACCCCAGAGGGACACACAAGGATCCGGGGCGGGCCAGATTCAGCCCATGGGCTTGTGCTTCGGCCCCCACTGCTCCACGGGAAAAAGCACTGGATGTTCTCCCTTGGCAACACCCGAGAAGAGCAGAGCGCAATGCTGCATAACCACGAGGGCCCGCCCGCCCACCTACCTGCCCAGACGCGCGTGCTCCACGGCTGGAGCCAAGGAGCCCTCTCCTGCCACAGCATCTGAGGAGTGCTGCCTCAGAGCTGCAGGTCACTGCTCGACATGCGGATCCCTCCCCGATGCCTCAGCCCTTCCAAGCAGGATGTGGGGCTGAATGCCCTCTATTTCCCCTTAGAGCCCTCTCCAGGCCGGCCTCTACCCAACCCACCAGTGCAAAGCAAGCTCCCCCTGCTTTGCTGAGATTCTGCCGATGAGGCTGCACTTCTGGCAGCTGCGGTTCCTCCAGAGCAGCACTGCAGGGAGTCCCCCCCCCCCCCCGTGGTCCAATGGCCCCGCCTGCTGGGCCAGCACCAGCCACCAGGCATCCCAGCTGGCGAGCGGTCCCAGCCCCCAGGCCCAGGCCTCACCTTCCGACGGGAGCCCCTGGGGCCAGGATGGGCACGTGCACCGGGGTGAAGGGCAGCTCCTGGAGCTGCTCTGCTGGGGAGGCTTCCTGAGCCGAGGAGTCACAGCTGAGGTCCATCTCCAGGTGCGTGATGCTCCCACGTGGGCTCTTCTGCTTGAAAATTGAAGGAAAGGGAGGAAAGGGGCACCTGAGAGACACGCAGGGGCTGACATGGCGGCAGGGGAAGGACTTCCCTGGGGTGGCCAGAAACATTGGGCAACCAACATGAGGGGTCAACATGCCCTCCGCTCTTCTCTCTGCCCCCTATTCTGCCCCACATGGTTTTCCTTCCCTTCAGTGGGACCCTGTGGGCAAGAGGCTCTCTGTGGAAAGGGCAGCTTCCTGAGAATCTCAGCTCTCGTGTGCAGGAAAGATCTTCCCGTTCTTGTGGCCACCAAGACAGGCCTGCCAGGGGTGTGGGCAGTGCTGAACCAGGTGCCCAGCTGTGGGGAACGTGGGGGGAGCCACCACCCTGGACCATGTGGCCTCCCCCTAGGACAGCAAAACAAACAAACAAAACCAACAACAACAATAATAGTGGAAAATAAGTGAGCAGGTTGAAAGGGGCTGCTCATGTGAGACCCACAATGCTGGTTTTCTGAGGCATCTGCTAATGACTGGAGATTGCGTCAAGTCCAGATCAGGCCCTGGAAGTCGCGACATGCGAGGGCGGCCTGCCTGCAGCCGGTCCCCCAGATGAGCTGGGCTGCCAGGCCCGCCCCAGCTGGCAACTGCGAGAGCCGCCGCTGGCTGGAGCATCTGGAGGGCACAGGGTGGAGGGGCACGGAAGCAGCGCAGTGTTTGCCTCTGACCCCAGGTGGTCTCTGGTAGAATGCGTGGAGAAGCGAGCATCTCCCTCCAGCAACATCAGTCACACCAGCGTTTCTAGGCTAGTGTTGTTACATTTGAGCCTCTGAGCGTGCACAGAGGGAAATGTTGAGCCCGTTCTGCTGTCCATTACCCAGAGCTCTCCTCCTGAGCCCTTCTGTGCCGGGTCCCCGGGGAGGGGCACAGAGCAAGCAGGCTCGCCTGTGCTCCTCCCATTATGCCCCAATGGGGCCTTTCTCCAGTCATGGTGCCCAGCAATGGGTCTCTGTCCAGTGGCTGTTCCCCACTGGAAAAACGACCCACTTCACAGCCGTCTCCTTGGCCTGCACCTCCTCCCTGCTTGTCCGCCCTTGGGCTCTTCCCCCCACAGCCAGTCCCTGCGCAGATTGGGTTTGAACAATCTTGTATTCGCAATCCGAGCTGCTGGGCCTGTCTGACCCCCCGGCATCTGGCACAATGTGTGTGCACCACAGGCAGTGCTAGAGTGCTAAAAACCCCCCTACTCAGTGGGGAGGCCCTGCACGCCCACTGGCGGGAAGGAAGAGGCGGCTATTCTCAGCACACTTTCCACAGGCAGCCTGGTGCCGGCTCTTTGGATTAGGGCTGCGAGGGCTGGTGAGCGGGGAGTATATGGACCACGGGGGCTGAGTGGGGAGCGGCTATCTCAAGGCCGCTGCCTCCAGGTGCGCAGGCAGACCCTGGGCTTGGAAGTGAAGGGAGGGGACTCGGGAGAGGAGCAAGAGGAGCTCGTGCCCGATCTGGTCCGTGCCCCCACGGGGTACCCAGTTAGAGGGTTTGCATGGATCTGGGAGACTCGCCCTTCTCCAGAGGGGCCCTCCCCGGGGTGAGGGGGGGAGCCCAGGGTTACTGCAAGAGAGGGTCTTCGGAAGTAGCTTCCGGTCTGGGTTCGGCAAACCACTCTGTGCATGCTCAGGGACTCGTCTTTCGGGGCAGCACTTCGTTAGCAGTGAATTGCAAATAGAGAGCAATTTTGGGACAAGGCAGTCTGTTGCTCGAATGGAATGAGGGGCAGCTCGTGTCTAGGACGCCCCACAGCCCTGCTAGCCCCCTTCCCTGGCCGCTCCCACAAGGATGAGGCTGTTTCAGGGGTTTTAAGTCCTGCACTATACTTTGAACGTTTACACCACTGCAAGGTCTGACGCTGCCTTTTACTTCTCTTTTATATTGCAGTTTGGCACTGTATCTCATGCTTCAGAAGGTTGTGACTGACCCAGAGAGCTTCAGAGCTGCTGCTGCCATGTGCCATCGAGTCACCTCTGACTTAGGGGGACCCATTCAACAAGAGCCAGAGCTTTCCCTAGAAGCAACACAGTCAACGCTGAAGCTGTCTTACTTCTCATGCAGGACACCAGGAGAAGGCCAGGCGCCCTGGAGAAGACCGTCATGCAAGGGGAAGACAAAGGCAGAAGACAACAAGGCGGACCAAATCCGAGAGGGAGAGGCTCCAACAAGGAAGCCCGCCTTGGATTTAGAAGAGCTAAGCGGGGCTGTCGTGGGCAGGCCAATCTGGGGGCCTTGCCTGCGTGGGCTTGCCATAAGTCAGACGGCAACTTGACAGCATGTAACCACCAGAACACGCGCAAAAGCTCTCCAGAATGTCCTGCCCATGACAGCCCCACTCAGCTCCTATAAATTCAAAGTCGTGCCTTCCTTTACGTAGTCAGTCCACCTCTTAATCGGACTTGTAATTTATTTTCCCAATATTTTAAGGTTTGATTGTCCTTTATAATATGGGTTTTATCACTAGAAAATGATCAGGATGCTGTGTTTTCTTTTGTTTGATTCTGCTTTACTGTCAAACCATTCTGAGACCTTGGTAGACATTTTTAAAAAAAGTTATGAATGAATGAATGAATGAATGGGCTGGGTGGTATAAAAGTGCAATCAATCAATAAATGCACACACACACACACACACACACCTCTTGTGCCTGCCTCAGCGCCTCGGAGGCCTGCAGCGGCAATGTGCCCCTGGGCCGGCACAGCGGGGGTTTGGAGGCATGGTCCGCTGGACAAGCCGAGAGCTGCGATATCGAAAGCTGGAAGGAAAGGGCTGCCGTTACCTTGGAAGATCCCCTCTGAGAGGTGGGGGGGAGTTCTGTGCCTGACGTCCAGCGCATCCTCCCAGAGAAGAGCCACGGGAGGCGCTCAGGGTTCCTAGAGCAGCGGCGGTGCCCAGAGCCACCCAGAGCCAGGCCACGCATGGCTGAGAGGAGGGTCAATCCTCGACCTTAATCCTTGACCTGACCCTGAAGGTTGGGTGCATGGGTGTATCATTTCCCTCTGATGATGCTCTCAGGGCAAATGCTTACTTGCATGTAGCTAGCAAGCACATCAGAAAGTTTTTCGCAACCCACCCTTGATGCGGCCTGTTTTCCTACGAAGTTCTCCTGCAATGAAGGTGCATGACCCAATCCGACACACCTTTGCTCAGAATGAGGGCCCACTGGTTCCAGTGGAGCTGAGTCCCTGCTACGGATGCTCAGGACGGCCACCATGAAGAGGGAGCCCAGCGCATCTTCACCGGAAACTCAGCTCTGCCAAGCTGAACAGGCTTATTTCTCAATGTCAGGGACACGGCTGCTAGACTCCGCACTCTTCCTACTTTGTAGAATCAGTAATAACAGCCCTTGACTGACAGGTAGCAAAGTGGTTAGAAAGTTGGACAGGAACCCAGGAGATCTGGGTTCTGGTTCCCACTGAGCCACGAAGCTCGCAGCCTAAGTGACTTCGCACCAGTCATGGACTCTCAACCTCATATGGATGTTGCGAGGATAAAATGGAGAAGCGAGTGAGGAAGATCAGGGCAGCTGCCTGGGGGTCCCCCGCAGAGGAAACACGCAAGATGTAAAAATAGCAAAACACTAATCATTACAGACCACGTGAGCAGTGGCTACCTGATGAGGGGCAGGAATGGGGTGTTTCTGAGGAAAGCAGAGCCTCCTGAGAATGGTATGCTGGCTGAAGTATCCGACTGGGATACGGGAACCCTCCATTCTAGTTGTTGCTTAGCCGTGAAGCTTGGTGGGTGACGCTGGGCCTAACCTGCCAGCCAACCAGCGGTTTCTTCGCCCAGAGCCAGCCTGCAGCACATGCGGGTCTGTGTGGCCAGAAACGCAGAAAGCATGGGTTGTGCAAGGGTTAAACAACCCTCACATAACCTAGAACAGACTGTGGGTTATATAACACACAAATGCCCTGCGCCATGCCGTGCGGACCAGATCAGGGAGTGCCTGGGTCAGTCTCTGACTCTTGGCCAAACCAACCTCACAGGGTCGTTGTGAGATAAAAGCCACCTGGGGTTCCCCACAAGAGAAAAAAAGGCTGAATGTAACACTTCTGGACACTCTGGCACTTTTTAAACAGACCAGGAAGCAGGAGTTTGCTTTCCACGGGGGCTTGCGAGGGGAGCAAGCAGGAGAGGGCTTTGGGAGCAGGTGGCAACCCCTGGGAGGGCACTGTGCCCTTTGGAAGAGGGAGGCTCATCCTTGTGAACAGCCATGCTTCCTACTGAGGGCAAGCCTTGCCTCGCCACCACTGTAATTTGTTAGGGAAGGATGCTCTCCTCAGCCAGAGCACTGAGCGGCATCGAAACCAGTGGAGTTTAAAGACACACCAGTGTGCAACTCCGTGAAGGAGGCAGCCCTCCGGTGTGCATGTGACATGAGAGAGCGGGGAGAGAAGTGGCTGGCGTGACACCGGCCTCTCGCAGGGCAGCCCGCTCCAGCTGGGATTTGTGCAGGATCAGTTTTCCATGCAGTGATACCAAGGAGGAGGCCATGGAGGAAGGTGCATCCTCTCCTCTCCCCTCCTCTCCCCTCTCTGCACATCCCAACAGCTTTTCCTGGCAAGCAGACCCACTAAGCTCCACCAGTTCTTTCTTGCCAGAGCCAAGCACTTTCATTTAGCAGAGCTGCCCTCCACAAAAGGTGAGGACTCCACATGTGAAAGCGAGGGCATTAAGCTAGTAATTCCTAAACTGCAAACCTTGAGAAAAGAATCACTTAATAAAAGGAAAATCTTCCACAAGCCCAGGATGCTTCCTCAGAGAGGGGTCTGCCATTTGCGCCTCTGCATGAGTCCCTGCTCTACCCTTGCATCCTTTTCATCAGTCAACCAGATCACTGCAAATGCAGAATTAGCCACCCTTGCAGGGAGGCTGCCATTCACGGCACTGTGTCGGACCAGCTTCCTTCCAGCAGCCTATGCTGAGGGGTAATTATTCTGTGGTGAGTGCAAAACAAATTGCCACAATTCTCCTGATGCAGAATCCCAGGACGCACACTTAAACAAGACTTTTTGCAGCCACAGAACAGTGAGAAATCTATTGCAAAGACTTGGGAGAATTAGTTACTTTTGGGTGAGGCTGTTTATCGCATCCCTGCATGAGTCAATGCTCCTCACTTGTTGCTTTTCAATCTGCCCTTGCAGGGTATAAGGAAATGCCATGCTGCTTTTCTGCATCAAATGTGGTCAGCTCATTCCAGATTTAGAGACCTGACAGGTCTCCCTGCCTGCAAAGGAGATATAGGCAGAACAGTGACTCACACGGGCACACAGGGTGTGGAGACTCCTTTGAGTAGGTTGTCCATCACAGTCTTAAAGTATAATGTTTGGAGACATAAGATCTAAGTGTGTCTCTGCTTTTGATTCAGGAAACCAATTTATTTTCTGGGAATGCAACAATACACAATCATGCCCTCCGCACATACCCCCTCGTTTCCCATAATAAACCAACTGACAGAAACTCTCACACACTTACCCCTGGGCCTTGTGTATAATCTTGAGTGGAGACTAGCGTCTGAGAAGCTGGAGAATCTAGGAGAGCAAGGTGAGAAGGCAGGGCAAGCAAAGTCAGCTGGAGGTGAAGCTGAACACGGAGCTTTCAAGGTGAACATTTTTAGGCACTTTAAAGATGGAGGAGATATTCTCAGTGACCTCCCTTCTTCAAGCAGAGCTTGTGTTGTCTTGAACATTTATATTTCCTTTATTTATTTATATTGCAATTTATATCCTGCCTTTTTCCTACAAAGGGCTCAAGGCAGCTTACATCATTCTCCTCCTCCATCTTATCCTCACAACAACCCTGTGAGGTAGGTTGGGCTGAGAGTCTGTGACTGGCCCAAAGTCACCGAGTTGGCACCATGGCTGAGTGGGGACTAGAACCCAGATCCTCTGAGTCCCAGTCCCAGACTCTTAACCACTACACCACACTGGCTCTCTTGCTCACAAGCATAAGGGAGGGAAACCCTAACACTAACCACTGAATGGAGAGGAGTTAGTTTATCCCACCAAGGTACTTGGTTCAGCAACAAGGAAGACCTGAGGACCAGGGAGTGGGTATTCAAAGTATCATAGAAGAGTAGAGTTGGAATGGGCCATGGAGGCCATTGAGTCCAACCCCCTGCTGTTGCAAGACACCATGTTACACCATCCCACTCAGATGGCGGCCCAGTTTCGCCTTGAATCCCTCCGGTGTGGGAGTGCCCCCCACATCTCCAGGCAGCTGGTTCCACTGTCATGTTGCTCTGGCAGTGAGGAAGCTTTTCCTGATGTCCAGCCTGAACCTGGGTTGCCACAGCTTGACTTGATTCTTCCGTGTCCTGCACTCTGGTATCAGTGAGAAGAGATCTTGACCTTCCTCTTTGTGACAGCCTTTGAGGTACTGTGGTCTATTGTACTTCCCTCTCCTGGCCGGTCAGAGTACTAGTTCAGGGGTTGACATCTTGTGATGGGCCAGTGCGAGAGACAAGGATTCTGTTGCTGTACTGCCCACCCTGGTGCCCAACAAACTCCCCACCTGAGCCGACAAGGAGCTGAGGTCCCCCAGGCTATTGGTCTTGGGGGATTTTAGCAATCATGCTGAGGCCATCTTATCTGGGACAGCACAGGATTTAATGGACAACTCTGGGACTGTCCCAACATGTGACTGACCAAGGCAGGCATATGATGGATTTTCTTCTCCCACGCTGGGCAAGAAGATAGTGACCTGAAGGTGAAGGGCTTTGAATCAGTTTCTTTGCAGTGGCCAAATCCCAGCCTGCTGAGATTTAGGCTAAAGGCAACTGCAAGGGTGGAGGACTTATTCAGATGGCCCAGCCTGGAAGCTAATGGAACTGAGTGGTTTCCTGAAAGGCCTTGAAATTGTCCAGCTGGTATGGCCGGCAATGCTGTTGAATCCCTGGTTATTCTCTGGAACCCATAAGATCTGGGTGGTTGGCATGATTAAGGTTGTACGCCTCCTGAGGGCAATCAAGCAATACAGGAGTTAGCTACATCACAGACAGAGGAAAGCTCCTAGCAGATGCAACGGAGCTCTGGTGATGGCCTATAATTGGGGAGCTTTCCTCTGTCTCAATATATGAGTTGGGAGTGGGGGGCACTGCCCTGCAGTGGCTCAGCTCCTGCATGGAGGGGCATCTCCCAAAGGTGGTGCCTGGGGACTTGCACAGCCCCAGGGGTTCTCCAGTATGGAATTCCTTGGGTGCCGGTTCTGTCCCCCATGCTCTTCCACATCTACATGAAACAGAGAAGTGCACTCTGGAGTTTTAGAGTGAATTGCCATCAGAATGCTGATGATGTGCGGCCCTATTTCTTCTTTTCATCTTCATCAGGTGAAATTGTGGATGTGATAAACTGGTGCCTGGTTGGATGAGAGCCAGACAAGACTGAGATGCCATTGGCAGGTGGTTCCTCTGACCAGATGGAGGGTGCTTGACCTGCTTTGGATGGCATGGCACTCCCCTAAAGGAGCTGACTCATGACTTGAGAGTGCGCCTTGATCCATTGTTGTCACTCAGGTGGCCTTGGTGCCAGCTGTATCCCTATCTGGACAGGGGTAGCCTGGCGTCAGTACTCTGTGTCCTGTAATCTCGAAACTAGATTGACAAAGGTCAAGCTTGTGGCACAAGCTGCAGGTTCTGACCTGCCTTCTATCTTCAGGTCAGGAGCTGCAGGTTATGCCAAATGTGGCAGCCAGACCAGTAACTGGGACCAGGCTGTCTGAGCATCTAATTTCTGTTCTGTCTGACTTGCTTCAGCTGCTTATAGCTTCCAAGCCCAGTCATACATACATACATAGTGAGTCAGAAGGGGTCTCCCAGGCCATCTAGTCTGACCCCCAGCTCCAGTTGGCTCTGCTCATGACATGCCCACTATGTGCACGTCCAGCCTATCCTTGAACACCTGCACTGATGGGGCCTCAACGACCTCTCATGGAAGCCCACTCCACAGCCTCGGGGTCCTAACTGTCAGGAAATGCTTCCTGGCATCTAAATGAAACCTGGGTTCCCTGAGCTTTGCTCCTTTGGAACGCGTCCTGCCTTCCTCTGCAGGTCTCTGCTCACCTCCATGTGGCACCCCCTCATGTACCTGTATGTTGCCAACAGATCCCCTCTGAGTCTCCTCTTCTCCAATCTGAAAAGACCCAGTTCCCTCAGTCTCGCCTCATGTGGTTTCCCCTACAATCCGGACACCAGCCTTGTGGCCCTACTCACACATCTGCAGTATGAGCATAACTGTGCCTCTCAGTTATGTGCTAGTTTGTAGCCCACTTCCTTAGCCCCTCCAAAATCAAGAGGAGCCACTGGAAAGTGAGCTGATCCAGTGCTTTGTCTCCTTGTCTCCCCCTCTGCTGGCACTAAAGAGGCACTTGGTGGCCCAGAAAGCATCAGCTGTGCCATAAATGAAGAGATGCGTGTACCTGCTGAGGCTAGAAGGTCAAGGCTTCCTGCAAGCCCATTATGAATTGCTCTTTGCCTCTAGAGATGTGGGACACCATGCACTGTAGAGCAGGGCAGCCCAGGATAAAAGTCTCGCTTGGCCACAAAGTTCACAGGGCAACTTTGCACCTGCCACCCTCCCTCTCAGCCTAGCCTGGACCACCAAGTTGTTGGGAGCAGAAGGAGGGAGGGTTGGCAGAAAACCATCTCCTTCTATGGGGGCTGAACTGCTCCACCTGAGCATGAATGGTAGCCATTTGCCCACCAGGTGGGGTAGTAATTATGAGCAGACAGTTCAGGGCATTGCCGTGTTTCCTGCTTAGCCATTTTCCGGAATCTCATTTCCCCACTCCCTGCAGAGACAGACTTCAGTACTTCCTTGCTGTAAAACAAGCTCCTTGCTCTCCAGAATAGTCCACGCTCTCCCTTACAGCTGTATGGCTGTGGTTAAGTGAACTGGTTAATGAGACGTGAACATTTCCAAATAGTTAAGGCTTCTTGCGGCTTTTCCATTCTTCTTTGTCACTGTTTTGGCCTGCTGAGCCATTCATGCCCTGAGTCAGCTTTAAGAGCGGCGCTGCTGGTGCACCTACCCGGCATCACGGAGAGAGAAAGCCCAGTGCTCCCCAGCCCACCTTAGCTGGAGTCTCACAAGTGGCTCCAGTGTCTTTAGCTTCTGGGCTACCAGTTTCCAAGCAACTGCTTCTCGGGACTCTGAGTGGGACTCTGATCCAGGACAGGCCCTTTTCTTCTCTGTGGAGCAGAGCCGCAAAATCCTGGGCTCCAGGGAGTCTGAACTACTGCAGATTCTCCATCGAGCCTGCCTGTTGCAGGAGCAGATGTTACACCCCATTCACTTCTGCACACCGCTGCACCTCAAGGGAACACGGACACGAGCGGCTCTCCACATTGAGCTGAGCTGCAGTGCCATGCCAGCTCCAGGCTGCTGGGGGCCCTTGGCCAGCAGGCCCAGCATGGCTCTGCTCCCTCGGGGGGCCCCCCACCTGCCCACCGCCACGGTCACCAGCTGCTCTTGCTCCACATCCTCTTTGCCAGCCTTGCTGCCACCTGCTTCCTTGCCTGACCGAGGGCCAGGCAGCCCGCCGTCAGCGGCATCCCCCGCTTGCTCCCCCACCACTGTGGGGCCCCAGTGGGAAGCAGGTGGACTGGCAGGTGCCACAGTGGTGCACGGGCATGGCTCCGGGGGACTTGTCTGAGGGTCGGGCCAATGAACGCAGGCCATAGAGCTCTCCGAGCCACAGCCAAGCCCATCCCGGAGGGCCTCAGGAAAAGCCATGCGTGACCAGAATGGTTCCTAAAAAAGCTTGGGTCCTGTGGAATCCTTTGCCCTACAACTGAAATGCATGTTCACTGGGGTCGCACGGATGGCGGCGCTTTCCTCCTCCACCAGACAGTCTCCTTTTGTCCTTCCCACTGTTCTGCATCAAGCTATTCCAGGGCAGCAGGTCACAGCAAGAGTGGCAGGCAGCCCGCATTCCTGGCCCAGAGGGGCACAGTGCCTGGTCGCCCCGGAAGGAGCTGCCCTGAGCAATGGGCTGGAAGCAGATCTACTTCTTAGGAACGTGCCTGTGAGCAGGCAGCTAGGCGATGCACAGGTGCTTTTCCGAGATGAGCATGGCTGGCCCGACACCAGAATGTGACCGATGCAGGCGCCCCTCTCATGCCTCCTGGCAAAGAGACGTGAGGAAGGAGGAAGGAGAGCAGCACAGCAGCAGCTTCCTGCCCCGCGACAATGGCTCACCGCCCTTGGTCACTTCCCGCGATCCTGTAAGAGCAGGTCTCACACAAAAACCTCCACGGTTTCCATGGCAGCCGGGTCACATCTGTGCTCTCCAGAGTTTCTGCGGTAGAAACGTAGGTGACAACACCCCCCGCCCCCCCCCCCCCCGGTGGCCGGGCATGGACATCCTTTGCCTTGCCCTGGAGGGGATGCCGTGTGTGTCCTAGGAGCGCCTGCTGGCAATGCCGACCTCAACCACCTCCCCGAGATGCATGGCACCCGCCCTCTGCAGAGCCCCTCCTGAGCAGTCCCAACCTGCAGGTCGCTTGGGGCCAGGTGGCTTTGCTTCTTGAGGAGATCCCAATAATACAAACAACTGGAAAACCTGCACCCCTCCACCATCTTACTGAAGGTTTGTCTTCATCCGTAAATGAGATTAAGCCAAAGGCTTTGAGAAACTTGTTCAGCACTCCTTTCTATTAGAGAGAGGCAGGGTGCTCACCTGTAACTGTCGTTCTTTGGGCGGCCACCTGTGCATTCACACATATAGGTGCAGCGCTTGCGCCATGCCTATTTTCAGGAAGATCCTCTCAGTTATAACTGTTTTTGGCAGGAACTCTGCTGCCCCTCCCCCTAGTATAAATGGGTGGAGCCCCCGCCCTCTTGCCAGTCAGCTGAAGACTGCCCGTTTCCCCCCAGCTGGTACTGGCAAGGAAATGTAAGTTCAATTAAATCCGAAGAAATATGAACCCAGTCACTGACACCGAAGTGGGGCCGGCGGGTGGGTTGTGTGAATGCACAGATGAGCGCCTGAAGAACAACAGTTACAGGTAAGCAACCTGCCTTTCTTCACCGTGGTCTCTGCACATCACACATATGGGTGATTAGCAAGCTTGCCCACCTGGAGACGGGACGGTGTCACTATTGAAGGACCGTGGATAAGACGGCACGGCCAAAGGAGCGGTCCTGTCTGGCTTTGACATCTAAATGGTAGCGCTTTACAAAAGCGCATGGGGTCAACCACGTAGCAGCTGTACACAAGTTCTGTACTGGAATGCCCACATGTAGGGCAGATGAGGTAGCTACGTCTCTGATGGAGTGTCCTTTTGGGGCAATATGCAAGTCCAACGGGCTAGATGATATGAGAGTTGGGTGGTTTCCACAATCCATTTCGATAGGCATTGGGTCCCTATTGGTGCTCCTTTATCATGTTCAGAGTATTTAATGAATAGATGTTTGGTTTTTCTGAACAATTTGGTTCAGGACCGATAGAACACCAGAGATCTGTGTGTGTCGAGGCAATGCAAGGAATGCTCGATTGATGTCATCAGCGCTGGAAAATATGCTGTCAGGATGATGTCTTGATTGAGTTGCAATACTATTGCTATCTTAGGGAGGAATGTTGGGTCTGTGCGAAGAACCACTTTCTCCTTATGAAAGTTAAGGCATGGAGGGTTGACCCGAAGGGCGCATAGCTCACTAATCCTACTTGCGGATGTTATGGTGACCAGGAAGGGTTAGGGTTAGGGCCAGAGGTTCAAATGGAGGCTTTGTTATAGCTTGTAGAACAACAGACAGGCTCCATGTCAGAACGTTCAATCAGATTGGAGGGTGAAGGTTTTGTAATCCTCGTAGGAAGCGGTGCACTAACTGGGGGAAGAATACCGATGAACCCTCTATATGTTCTCTATGGTTCAAAATGGCTGCAACATGCACCTTGATGGAAGAAGGTTTGAGGCCTCCGTGGTATAACGAGAGCAGAGATCGTGAAATGTTCTCGACAGTTGCAGATTCAGGTGAGAAGTTGCTACTGGCTGCGAAGTATGTAAAATGTTTCCATTTCGAACCATATGATTACTGTGTGTTTGGCCTCAACACAGACTGTAAGATGAACTGCATGTCCGGGTGTAAGTTTGTTGTCGGTGCCGAGGCAGCTGTCGGTCCCAAGGCTGTTGTTGATCCCGAGGCTATTGTCGGTTCCAAAGTCACTGTATGAGCCACACTGTCAATTTCAGGGTGTGTAGAACTGTATGCTGAATGGAGTCTTGCTGTTGTGCGATGAGGAGTGGTATTTCTAGAAGATGGATGTTGGTCCCTCAGTAGTGTGGTGAACCATGGCTGGCAGGGCCACCCTGGGGTATCAAGATGCCACAAGCGTCGTCTCAGCCGATTTTTGCTAATGTCTTTGTTATCAGCGGTATTGGGGGTAAGCATAGAATGGCATGTCCCTCCATGAGATCATGAATGCGTCACAATGGAGTTGGGACCGATCCCCACTCTGGAGCAATAAGTTTCACACACTGTATTCCTGTGTGTGGCAAACAGGTCTGTGGAGGTTGTTCCCCACTGTTCGGAGAGACGATGGCAGATCTCTCGATCCCGTTTCCACTCAAGCATCGTGGACATGAGTCTGCTTAGGGAGCCGGCTGCTTCATTCTCAGTACCAGCGAGGTGAACAGCTTGTATGTCCATCCCGTGGTTGATACACCAGTTCCAGAGACAAAGAGCAAGATGTGCTAACAGGATTGAACTTGGCCCTCCCTGTTTGTTCACACAGAACATGGTTACAATATTGTCCATCGCTATCTGAATCGTCTTTCCTTCCAGGTTGGTTTGGAGAGCCTTGAATACTGCCAGTGACTCTAGATAGTTGATGTGTCTCACTCCCTCGTGACTGTGCCAAATGCCTTGAGTCCAAACTGAGCGATGCACAGTGGCCCCATCCAGTCAGGGAAGCATCAGTATATATTGTCACAATTGGTTCCAGTGGTCTCAGCTAGCCACCAGGATAGTGCCTGCAGCACTGAGCGCGGATGTTGTAGAGCTGGCATGGTGAATTGCGCTAGAGATGGAATCTGCAGTTGAACCATAGCTATAGTGCTCTCATCAGCAACCTAGCATTCGACACCACTGAAACCGTGGATGCCATGCGACCGAGCACCTGATGGATCAAGTGCGCAGGGACGGTCCGTTTGGTGATCAGGCTGTGTATGGAGTGCATGAGTCTTTGTCTCCAGTCTGGAGGAAGGTAGACTCTCATGCAAATAGAGTCCAGACATGCTTCAAAATAGGTGTTAACCTGGGAAGGAACAAGGGATGGCTTCTCGTTATTAATGCACAGTCCCAGTTGATGAAGTAAAGTGCAAGTGAATATTACTGAGGCTAAAATGTCCGCTTTGGAGGGCAAAACTAGCAGCCAATCGTCCAAGTACAGATATACCTGTACACCTTGAAGTCTAAGGTGGGCGCATACTGGAGCCATACATTTCATAAACATCCTTGGTGCCTAGCAAGACTGAAGGGGAGACTGCTGTATTCACCTTAGGAAGTGCCTATGTGCCGGGTAAATCCCTATATGGAATTGGGCATCTTTCAAGTCCAAAGATGTGAGCCAATCCTCTTTGTTGAGCAATGGAAGAATATTTTGGAGCATGGTCATTCTAAATTTTTTGTGGTTGATGAATCTATTGACTCCACGCAGGCCCAGGATGGGGCAAACGCCTCATCCATTTTTTGTACCATGAAGTACCTTGAGTAGAAACTGTGCGGTCTCTCTGAGTGGCCAGCTTTACGAATTGCTCCCTTATGAAGTAGCTCGATTACTTCCTCCAGCAGGACTGATGAAGATGGTGTGTGGCAGACTGCCCTGAGAAAGGGCACAGTTTCAAACTCAATTTTATATCCGTGCTCTACAATTGAGAGAACTCACTGATCAGATGTGATGGAATCCCATATGGGGAGATGATGTTGTAGTCTATCCCCAAAATGGGAGAGGTGGGTTCAGAGAGATAAGAGGAGAGGTTCGCAGTATCTGTCAGCGCTGGCATTTGTCAGTGTCGACACACTTCCTGGGTTGTTCATACTGAGATGCATCGGTATGGCCAGAACAGTGCTGGCGGAAGAGTTGGTGACCCATGGAGTACCCCATTGACTAGGTAGGAAGGGACAGTACTGATTCTGCCTATTCCATGTCCATTTATGAGGACACTGATGAGACGGTCCCCAACCCATCCTGTAAGTGGCGAGACATGCTTTGTGAATTAAACCCAGCTTCTCATTGGTCTTTGCGTGGAAGTGTCCGGTGTCATCCAAGGGCATGTTTTCCATTCTCTGCTTGGTCTCCTGGGGATTGCCGGCTCAGAGCCGTGCATGTCATCTGAGGGAAACTGCACCGACAAGTGCCCTGGAGTCGCAGTTGACATGATGCCTCGCCGTCACTAGCTGCTGCTTGGAGAGCTGCATTGCCCAGTGAAGAGTCTGGACAGGTTCCTTTGTTGGTCAGGGAGGAATGCAGCAAGTGATTCCATTTTCTGCCATAAAAAGTACTGATAGTGGGCCATAGTGGCCTCGTAATTGGGAGATCCTAAGTCCAAGGCCCATGGCAGATTCGACAAGACAAATGTTAATCTTCCATCCTTCACAATAGGTTGGTGAGTGTGCTTCCTCATCTGTCGACCTTGCGTGGACTTGATGACCACCAAGTTGGCATGTGGGTGATGCAGCAGGAAGCGTAAGTCCTGTTCCCTGACTTTGTACATTGATTAAAGGTGGCGAGAGGTCAAGTACATGTGATTCAGCAGTTGACAAGATTCCACCATAGCCTGGTGTAGGGTAAAAGGTAGAGCTATTGGGACCACAACCTCCATTCTGATGATGTTGTATATATTGCCCTGTTCTGGATCCATATGTTGCTGGATATCGATCCCAAGAGAGGTTGACATACGGACCAGCAGTTTGGAGAAGGTCCCATGCTTTCGCCGGGTAATCCCGGGCCTTGAGCTGAAACCAAAAGGTCAGGGGATGTGGAAGCTTGCTCTGTGTCTTTCAAATCTGACTCTGAGTAATAAGCAGTGCTCGAGGATGAGGATTGCACTGGAGATTCTCCCGGATGGGTGATGGCGGTCACCGAGGTCGTCAGAACCTTCTGAGTCATTGGTGGTATGTGTGGGAGAGGTCGCTTCTGACGCATTGGTGGTGGTGGGCACAGGTATCCGTATGGTGGGTAGTACTCCCACGGATATCCAGGGTCATAATGTCCAGGCCCAAATCCTCCATATGGAGGTAGCATCCAGTATTGGCTCCATTCCCAATGAGGTGGCTTGGTTTCGAAGGACAGCAGCCAATGGATCGATCCCGGTGGACCGTCCAGGAAGAAGTGCCCATAGGGGGAGGATGGGTAGGTTTGTGGTGCTCAGGGATGGATTCCACCAAATGTTTGAAGGGGGCTGGAGAGTGGATGGGCGACCCTCAAATGTCTCTTTCCAGTATTGAGGTCCGCACCGTTGCTTCCGGAGCTTGAAACTCGACCAGGCTGAATCAAGGTCTTGGAGATGGCCGTGGGGAAGGGCTCCGTTCATGACGAGATGGTCACGGTGTTGCATGGATCGATGGCGGATGAACCAAAGGCCCGCTCGGTACCATGGCACTCAGTGACACGAAAGAAGGGAACGGCAGGTCTTGCTGAGCCACCTGAGAGTGCTTCTTGTGCTTGCTCTCAGGCTTGTCCTTCTTGGGACGCTTGGCTTTAGCAGTGCCTTTGGTCTCGATGTTTCCTTTCCTCCTTTCTTTTCTTAGGAGACTGAGTCCGTCCCGAGCGCTTTTTCTCGGCTCTAGCACTCTCCCCTTGTTTGGTACTGGGAGGAGCACGTCTCTCAGAGGCAGAAACCTCAGCCGGAGGAGCCATAGTAGCCTCTCTCATTGCCAGCAATGCTTGGTCCCAAAGCAGCTTTCTGAGGTTATTCTCTCAGTTCTCGCGAGCCTGACGAATGAAGGCCTTGGCAATGAACGCATCTGTCCATGCGATGGCCCTCACTGAGGCAGAGCAGGCAGAGTGAAGGAGGACTGGTAGGCAACACCCTCGTTCTGCACTGAATGCACTTTTGGAAGGCAGAACACTGTGCCATCAAGAAAGTGAAAAGGAAAAACGATAGAAGGGTTTATTTTTTATTTTTGTTATTTTGCGGGGGGAGGTAGTTTGTGAGGGGGGGGAGGGAGAGGCAGTGAGGGGAAAGGTTGTTTGCACTGAAGGACAGGGATTGCGGAGATAGTATTTGGGATAAAGTTGTAAGATAAGTTTTAAAGACAAATGGAGTAAAGTAGATTTTGTGAGAGAACAATAATAAAGAGAGAACCCGAGGGACAGTGACCGGTGGTCAAATGCAGACTGGTGAGAGGGCGGGGGCTCTGCCCACTTATACTAGGGGAAGGGGGAGTGGAGTTCCTGCTACGAACCATTATAGCTGAGAGGATCTCCCCAAAAATAGGCACTGCGCGGGCGCAGCACCCATATGTGTGATGTACAGAGACCACGATGAAGAATGGATCTTTCTCTTCAATAGGCCTTTGCAAAATAATTTACTCCTACTACATTTCTGTCACTTTTAGCTGTCTTTTAGCCCTGGTTCACACATAACGACAACCCAGAGTGAACTGAATCATGGGTTGCCATTGAATTGTAGTTTGCTGTCAAGTGCAAACCCAGCAGTATGATTTAACTATGGGTTGTTAATCATGAACAACCCAAGAAGAGAACCCATGATTTGTTGTTCAGTTGTGAACTCTAGGTTTTTTGTGATTAACAACCCATAATTAAACCATAGTGCAGGGTTTGCACTTAACCAAAACCCACAATTCATCAACAAACTGTATTCAACAACAACCCATATTCTACTTGTACTCTGGGTTGTTGTCATGTGTGAACCTGGTCGTAAGCTGGGTTTGAGGGGGCACTGTTATTTTCATACTGATATATACATTTACATCCTAAATATGATGCGTACAGGAGAGAACCTCTCACTCACTGCTATGCAGGGTTTCTCTTCAGAGGCTGCCCTGCCCCACTCCACTTGTCTGAGCCAAGTGCTACCGAGAAGCAGTCTGTGCCCAGACCCTGTGGCTGCGGAGGCCCCAGACACACAGAGGCCCACCTGAAGAGGAAGGGTCCTTGAGGAAGAGGCAACCACGAAGAAGGCTGCACGCATGAGCAGGCCATTCAACAGGCCTGCAGCTGTGCTCTGAGTGGGCTCTAAACACTTCAGCCTGACAGCCTTCTGTGCGTGGCATGGGGTGCTGGACAAACATCTCTGTACCGTCTCCCTCGCATTTTCTCTGGAACCGCCTGTGTTTGGCTGCCCGCTGAGCTTGCCTTTGGAACGGAGCCTGTCAGATTCGCGGAACCACAAGCCCCACGGGCTACGGCAGGCCTGTGCCAACAGGCACAGGAGCACAGCGCCCGGGCACACGCAAGGAGCCACAGCCGGCTGCCTCTGGCTGGCAGGCATCCCTGGCAAGCCTAGGAGTCTCTCCTCACCCCAACCTTGTGCCACACCCAAGGGCCACGGGAGGCACGTGGGCTCTCCCAGGCCTGCATCCCTTGTGCAGCCTCTTTGGCTGCAGGAAGGCTTCCCCCCTCTCTGCAGGACTACTTAAACCTGGCACGGGAAGCTCTTTCAAGCCCAAGAACCAAATGCAGCTTCAGAGGAGCTCTCAAGGGCCAAAGGTGGAGAGGGCAGTTGTAACGGAAAGCTCTCAGTGCTAGCAGTGAGGACAAGGAAGGTGCAGTGCCACCTTTTAGGATGGGGTGGGAGATGCGGCAGCACTGGGAAGCCACCAGGAAATGTGCTCCTGAGGAAGAGCGGGGAGGGCCGGGGAAAGGAGCGCTTACATCCATATTTGCCCAGTCGCCCCCTGAGATCGGCGGGAGAGGCCCTTCTCCGGGAGCCCTCCGTGAGAGAAATTAGGAGGGTGGCTACTCGGAGAAGGGCTTTCTCAGCGGTGGCGCCTAAGTTATGGAATGCGCTCCCCAGAGAGGTCCGCCTGGCGCCGTCGTTATTTGTTTTTCAGCGCCAGGCTAAGACCTTTTTATTTAAGCAACATTTTAAATGCTAAATACAATTGAATTTTATCTGGCCAGGGCGGCTTATTTTATAATGTGTGTTTTAATTAAGATTATTTTATATGGATTTTAACTTGTTTTATCTATGTTGTAAGCCGCCCCGAGGCTTCGGCGAATGGGGCGGCATAAAAATGTTTTAATAAATAAATAAATAAATAAATAAATAATAAAGGGGGACTGCCCATCTGGGGAAGCCCAGAGCTTGGGTGCAGCCCTGGGGGGGCCACCTTCCTGTGCTTGAGGAAATCCCGCACTAGTGCCAGGGAGGACTCGGCAGCACACAGCCCCCCACCTGTCAGCACATCGCTCTGCGCTGACCCGAGGCACACTGCAGTAGAAGTGCTCCGTGGCCTGAGCGTGTTGGTGCATCCCGTGCTGATAGCTCAGGTGGTCTCTGGCACCCTGCTAAGAAGAGGCAGGCCCCTTTGCGGTCACTCCAAAGGCCTCACACCCCCAGCAGCCTCTTTCCGAGAGCGGCAGCAGGATGCTCCTGGGCCTCCTGCCAGCTGCAGCCTGGAACGAGGGAGCCGCCAAGTCCTGGGACTCCATCCCAGCCATCTCTCCAGGTGAAGCCCCGTCTCCCCAGGCATGCCAGACGGAGCTCCCTCGGAGCCACACCGCTCAATTCAAAGGCATGCCGGTGACTCGGCAGTGCCACAAGCACATCCATTTCTGTCACAATAAACTAGATCCCCGCCTCAGCACCGCTCCACCTTTCTGAGTGTTCCCGGCTAACTCAGCTACTGCTCAGGATGATGTCAAGGAGAGTCTAACTGAAATTGCCACCATTAATTTTTCTCTCTTTTTTCAATTGACCCATCTGAGCTCCAGGTTTTAAAACCCATTAAACAACACACAAAACCCACCCTCTCGTTGAAGCAAAAGCATTTGCAAACAGAATATAGGTCAGCACGGGTCCCCCGAAAGGCAGAACCCATGGAAACACTGCACTCTAGTGGCCCAGAGGCAAACAGCACCCTCCCACACACAGCTCTGCCTCATGTCTATGATTAGAACAAGAAATAAAAACAATCAGGAGCATTGTTCAATTCTCTGGGTCCAAGTACTTTCCCTAAGCTGACAGTGCCAGCATCATTAGGATTACCAAAGGAACCATCAGTGAGATATTCAAGGGAAGGGGAAGGGGACGGGCACAGGAGGGGGAGGGGAGGGGAGGGTCTCAAGACCTTTCCTTTAGCCTCTTGTGGTCTCCCAGAAAATCACACTTCCAGGCATACGTGGGCGGGGGGGGATCATAAAGCTCAAGTGATGCACGTCTGGGCAAGAACACATGAACCACACTGGCTCAGAAGGGTTCCAGGTGCTCCATTTCTTCCCACCCCCTCCTAGCAAGAGGCGGGCCCTGCAGATGCCGGAACATGCATCCTGCCATATACTGCATCAGGTCCTGGGTCCATCAAGACCAGCACCTCCTTGGCCAACCTTCCCCTTCCACTCCAGGTGTGTTGGAGGAGCAGGTGGGACTGATGAGGGTTGGACTCGACACAGCTGGCGATCCCCAGACTGGAGAAGCTGGCCTGGTCTCGCACGTGGGGCTCTCCGAGAATTCAGGGAAAGAGCTTTCCAGCCTAGCTCCTTTGGCAAATGTTGTAAATGCAGATACACCCAACAGAGCTGCTCCTCAGGGTTCCCAGCAAGCAGGTCACCTGGCTGTGCCCCTTCTCAGGGTACTTCATTTCACTCCTGCTCTGCCCTGGTTTGCTGAACTATAAGCATGCACAGTCTTCACTGAGCTGTTCCGTAGTGTCCCCCCCCCCCCCCCCCCGAAGTTATCTTGGACTTCCGCAAGCCCTAGGTTTTGCCCAAACCCCCTTTTGGGTGCAGACGTGCCATTTTAGCCACAAAAGGACCCTCATTTAGCAGAGAATACAGTTTGCTCCAGAGTAAGCAAGCGTCCAGATGCAGGACATCCACAACAGAATGAGCCAACAGGTTCCCCCACCCTTTGCACCCCATGCCTCTGCTGGAGGCCTGATCCCCCTGACCCGCCCTGATCTCAGCTGGGGAACAGTTACACCTTCTCCGGAAACACCTGCACCCTCCCTCCACCTCACAGACCAATCTGGGAAGAGCACGGGGAACGACACCTAGCTCTGAAGGTTGCTCCTTCCACAAAGCCCTCCCCCTGCGGAGCCAGCTGGGCGGCAATTGCATAGACTCCTGGAGCTTGAAGAGAGCACTGGGCCGGCTAGCACAGCATTCCTGTTTAGAACAGCCCTGCCTGATGGCTGTCCATGGTTGGGCATTCTGGGAGTTGCTGTCTGCCCTGTCGAGAGGGCACTTGGTCGGAGAAGGCAGGGATACACACCTGCAGCTCCTTGAAGCCTTGCAGAACAAGTTTCTAAAGCAAGTCGCATTTTCCAAAGGCAGCCAGAGCTCTCCACTGGTTCATTAAATTTTTAAACTCTCTCATCATGGTCCCACCTGATCCTGCAATGAAGTCACCCAAAACACTTC
This sequence comes from Varanus komodoensis, assembly GCF_004798865.1. NCBI lineage: Eukaryota > Metazoa > Chordata > Lepidosauria > Squamata > Varanidae > Varanus > Varanus komodoensis. Next base: position 98,124 of record NW_025335301.1, read on the forward strand.
CTGCTGCTTGATTCCCACTGGCTCATCTTCCGGTACCTGCAATCCTTGAGATCTCAGCAACTCCACCATGTTAATAAAGTAACAAGTCACATCTGGGTGTTCACACAGGCTGTTAAGTCAGGAGCAGCCTGGTTAAAACAGCCACAGATAAATGGGAAAAGATTAAAGAGAGCAGAGCAGAGTAGATTTTGATGAACGGGGGGATACTCTGCTTCACTTCACCTTTTAATGCAAAACTGTTCGTTACCCACTCCAGATGAAAAGAAACAGTATAAATGCCTGTATAAATGCATTAATCCCTTTCGCTGGTTCCTGAACTGAAGCCAACACGGTGGGGTTGAGAGTTCAATGCAATTTTCTACTTTCTCATTTACTGACTGGATGGTAAAGTCGAGCATGTGAGCTACAGAGTTCTGCAGTACAGCTACAAGACTGCACCACTTCCGATGTCAGAAGGTGAAATGCACGCTCATGTCCACCTCATTCGAAAAACAGAAACAACAACAAATCCACAAGCTGCTGGGAGACAAATGGTAGCTCCGTTCTGGTGAGAGCTCCATCCACAGTGAGAGATACGTGAGGGCTTCACATCCAGCTGGCTGGGAACAGCTTCCAGTGCTCTTCCAGCCCACAGAAGAACACTGCACCAGCATGGGGCCCCCAGGAAACCCCAAAGAGGGACATGTGGCACAGGCAGCAGAAACAGACATGTGGCGTCAGGTGGAAGAGCACCAGGTTGGGCACGGAGGGGCACACAGGTGCCCTACACACTCCACAGGTAGGTTGGTCCGACTGTTCTGCATCCACAGCTTTCCCTGCTGGCAGCTGGGCCTGTGGGGAAATGGGCGTTTTTGGTCCTGCTGGCTGCTGTGTAGAGACCGGACCCCCCCCCCACAACCACCGAGTCCAGTCTTTTGGGGAACTGACCAGCCTCTTGCCATCGTTTCCATGGCAGCAGCTTTGTGTGGTGCCTGGCCTGGTTCCTCAAATGGCAGGCTGGACCCAAAGGTGCCCTGTCCCGTTAGAAAGGCCCACGCTTTTGGACTCAGGGCTAGATCGTGCGATGTTGTCGGCGGGGAATCAGCCTCACCTTAGGAGTGCCGGGGTGGCTCTTGGGGGAGGGTGGCACGCACTCCTGCATGGCCCGAGCAGCTGCCTACTCATTAAGGACCCCCCCACCCCATGGGCCAGAAGCAACGCCCTCCCAAGCCCCTCTTCAGAAGAGCCACAGACAAAGAGGGAAACTCACGAGCAAGCTCCACTCGGTTGTGGGCCCCGATTGACCGAACGCTGTGAGCTGTGATTTTGTCTGTCTTCTCGCTTGGCAATTTTAAACAGTGCACAGAAAGAAACTGGATGCAACCATAAATACGATCACAGCAACTTTGCTTTCTTTGGTGGGGTCTCGCCAATGCAGACATGAGCTGTTGGGAGCTTGGCACAAAATGCAGCTCCCTGCCATGCTGCCACCTTTAAAAAGGTGTCTTGTCCCAGGAGGGGCAAAAAAGGGTTTTCTAAAAATGACTGTTTCGAAAATGTTTCTCAGAATCCGCTGTGCATTCACCATGGCTGGGAGGCAACACAGACACCCTGAAGGAAGCCACATGCACTCTGCACAAAGAGCAGAACTGAAAAGCAAGGGCAGGGAGGATTTGTGATAGCACAGGAGGAAACCAGTTGGTGCCCCTCTGCTTCTGAGGCTCCCCGCAGCCAAATAGGATGGGCTCAATTTTCCCCCTCCCCCACCTGCAGCCCCCAGATACCTATTTCATGAGAGGAGCTGGCTGGAGCCGGGGGTCAGACTAGATGGCCTGGGACTTGCTCTGTTTCTAGGTTTCCATAGCACTGCATTTTGCAGAGCACTTCTCCCCAGTGTGGACTGGAACAGGCGTCCCACTATGCATGTGAAGAGCCAGCAAACTCGAAAAACACTCACTGGGGGACGGCACAGGGGGGCTCTTTGTCTTGGAGAGACGCGGTTCTTCCTTGATGCTACCCGAGGGCTTTCCGGCATTCCCAAGGCGCTCTTCAGAGCTGGTGGAGACGTGAAACTGGACAGTTCCGGATTCCACCTGCTTCACCTGAAATTTCAGAACAGAGAGGGGAGGAGGCGGAAATGTTTTTTCCCAATGCTGCAACAGATGAAAGTACAGCATTAAAGAACTGAGCATTAAGGGGCTTTTTTGCCAATGCAATCCAGCCTTCCGTTCAGAAAAAGCTGAATTCCATGAACTGTATAAATTATGCAATGTCATTTCTCTTATTTTGTATAATTCATTTTGGGTTTTGTCAGGAGGAAAGAAAAGAACTATGCAGGCACAAATGCTTCATCCCCTAGCCACCAGAAGTCTTGTTTGGCCACCTCAGTGGCCTATGCAATTTCCTTAGACACAGGCACCTCATAAGGGCTAGGAACCTGGTGCTTTTTTCCCCAAAGAAATCTGTGATTGGCAGGGAGCTGTCTTCAATTTATGCAACATTTGACAAGCTTTCTGTACTCCCACAAAATCAGGGCAAATGCACAGTCTAGTGAGGAAGAAATGGAGGACAGGCCCTCATCCCTCTGCCCCTAAAATGCTAAGAAATATATGGTGAGATGATTTATATTAAGGAACTCTCTCCTGGTACCAGCATAAGATTCACCTCTCCGCCTTCCTTTTTAATAGTCCTGACAGCCATTGTCATCTCAAATATTTAGTTTGCATGGTTTCTCTCCTGGGATCTGGGTACCTAAGATCTCAAATCTTAGACTGCCAGGCATTTTTGCATATGTATCAGTGTGAGCTTCCAGTCACGGGTCTTCCTGAGACAAGAGGAACCTCTCTCCATCCAAGTCTGCCTGATGCCACAGCCTCTCAAGCATCAATGTCTCTGCTGCTTTCAGGGGGGACTTCCATTATTTTTGTGTCTAAAATGCACAGTCTCGGAGCAAGGAGTTCATGCACAATGCTTCTTGCTGCCTGTTCTGATAGTTTCTTAAAATCCAATACAGACCCTTCTCCCTTTTTTCCTCCTTGCCAAAGACAAAGAAACAGGTGCTGCAGCCACGCTGAAGGCAGAGGCTCTCAGTATAAGCCAAGGCAACACGTGTTCCTTTCATCCTGCACAGCTGGAGAAAAGCTGCAGAATGTACTTTTCCGAGAATCCCAGCTTCCCGGTCCATACCTAACCTGCTCTGCTATGGCTGAATCAGGCACAGTCTTAAGGCACATTCTGGGACAATCCAAAGACCAAGGCAAGGAAGCGGGCGTGTGGTCAAGCACAAAGGCTTCTGTCCAGTGTAGGATCAGCCTATGGCAGAAGTGGTCGCGATCAGTAATGTGTGCAGAATCCTGTTTGCAGGTGGGAATCCCGCTTCCTCTCTGCCCTAAGCCTGACGCTCCCTGAGTGTTCACACTGGCACACAGCAGGAAGCAAATCCAACTGCTGCGGATTACATGACAGGTGCACAGGTGTAACCAGTGAGGTCAGCACATGGCACCTGCATGCAAGCCAAGATCTGCTTCCACACAGGTGACTTGTGGGCCTTGCATGCGAAGGTGGAGAATAACTTACTCACAAGAAAAGGCCCACTAGCATTCTTGTGCATTTCCAGATTGATCTGGGCTTGGCTTGCCCCCGCCCCCGCCCCCTCCACCCTCTGATGCCCCACGCAAGCATGGGAGGGTGGGATTCTGGGCAGATCTTGCATGACTAACCATGGCCCAAGCACCATTCAGCACTCAGTCATAACACACAGCCAGAGCTGGCGCTCCATGGACCAACGGGCTCCGGCTGGCCTGCAAGGCTGCTGCCTGCCCGGGCTGCTCAGCCTGAGTGCACTTCCCACTGCTGGGATCCCCTGCCTGGGGTAGGCTGCCCCTTGGCCCCCAGCCTGAGCAGCCTCTCTCCAAACGGAGGCACCGGGGCTGCTTTCTCACCTCTTTAGAGCTCATGGTTGCCGGTGGAGTTTTATAGACCAAAACGTGGCTGGGATTATCCTGGGCTCCTCCTTGCAGTGGGAGAACCACATCCGAAGAACTCACGTCTGGTGACGGGTTCCAAGCAGCCCAGCGAATGGAATGCATGTAAGCTGGCGTCGTCAAAGAGGTCACCGACGATATCTGAAGATTAAAAGTGGGGAAGGTGCATATGAGAATAAAGCTGTGGGCATGCTAATGACGTGCCAGTTCCCGACATTCTTAGCATCGCTCCGCATGACTGTGAAAAACAAATAGAAGGAAAGAAAGAAAGAAGAAATAGCAAGGAAAGTAGGAACAGGCCAAGGGCCGGTGGGGCTTGCCCCAGTTGGACACCCCCCACCCAACTTTCCCAGAAAAAAGCACCAGCCCTGCCAAAGATCTCCCTATTTCCCCTCTACACACGCACTTTTGCTCCTCTTCTCCACAGCTGGAGTTAGGCTAAACCAGGATGCAGGATGCAGCCTTCACTACAGTGACCTTTATTAGTATTTTGGCACCAGGCAAAGGTGACTTTATTTCAGAAGATCTTGAAAGTTAAATCTCTGGTAACTGATCTGGCTGTTTTGGGCCTGTTCAATAACACTGACTGCTATTTAAACAACAGGATTTTGCCTGCTAATTCAATGATAACTATTCACATGCTGCAATCTGAGACACATTTAACCCAGAAGTTAAGTCCTATGGAATTCAAAAGGATCTAGGTCCGTGTAGACATGCATAGGATTAATGCAGGGTGGGAAGTGCAACAATGATTTGTTAGCTACAAAGGGTGAATGAGGGTTTCAGTGAAAGGTAGGATGCAAAGGTTTTAACAAACAAACAAGCAAGCACAAATGTAACAAATAATTGTTTTTGGGTTTTTTTGCTTCCTTGAACACATAGCCTTTGAAGACTCACCCGCTCAGAATTGGACCCCAAAACCCGGAGTCTGTCTTCAGAGTATACAAATTCCAGTTCAGACAAGGTTGTTTTCTTTGGGGCAAACTTGGAAGCCCCCAAAATGCGGGGAAAGCTCAACAAGATGTTAGCATTTGTAATATCCTTCTGAGCCAGCTTCTGTTATAAGGGAAAGGTGGTGAGTGAAAAGGGTCGGAAGGCTCTGGCAGTCCCTTTGAAGGGCACCAGTTCCCAAAAGGGACTGCCAAGAAGGGTCTCCACAGAAGACACAACCAACGCACAGCTCCCTCGCACCATCCGAAATCTCTCTTCTGGTTTCTTGTATTCGGCTCATTAGGAAAACCATGCAAGTGATCTGCTGCAGGATCATCCATCCTCCAGAAAGGGGAGGACAGAAATTAATTGGTTTTGGTGCCCAGCAGCTGAGAGCCAGTGCAAGGGCCACAGGTGCTGCTCTGGCACCATGGAGGTGGGCTGATCAGCCCCTCTTTGGCTCGCAGGCTGTGTGGGGCCAGCACTGGGTCACGGCAGCTCAAGACCCCGAGGCTCTCTGAGGAAACTGCTTCCTCTTCCAACCAAGGACTTTTCTCTGGAGCACGGAGAAAGCCCATGGCCAAGCACTGGCTTTCTGCTGAACTTGCCCTTCTAAAAGCAGCACATCCTGCCCCTTGCAGCCACAAAAGGATGCTTGAAAGATGAAAGCAACTCCTGCTGGGAAGCTGAGGCATGACTGAACTGGGGAGGGGGGAGCTGCACTGCCAAACCAGAAGGAATGCTCCAGGCACTGCCAGCATGGCTGAAAGAATTATGCCACGGCCAAGGCAGAGTTGACAGGCAACGGCTGCACTGCTGAGCAATGGCCCTTGTCTGCTCGCCCCTTCCGAGCTAGCCTGAGGAACAGCCAGTCCTGGGAGTGCTCCTAGCAGCAGACGGGGGCATCCGCACTGCCCCAAGGCGGGCAGTGGCAAAAATCGGGCTGCAAAGAGGTCCGATAAAGCAAGCAAAGCCAAGTGGCCGGGCCGGGTTCTTTGGGGAAAGGGGGGCACTAAATGCGAGTAAGGACGCATGCATCCCACCCTCAAGATTCACGTGTTGGCCCACCAGCTTTTGCATGTGGAACAGGAACAGGTGCCACATTGTTCTTCACACTGGGCAGCAAAATGTGGCACCAGTCAAAGGCCAAAAGGGCCAATGCTATTTTGGAAAGCATTAACAGAAGTATTGCTTCCAAATCACGAGAAGTAGCAGCTCCTCTATACTCCTCACTGGTCAGACCTCACCTGGAATACTGTGTCCAGTTCTGGGCACCAAGATTTAAGAAAGATGCAGAAAAGCTGGAAAGAGTCCAGAAGCGGGCAGCTAAAATGATCCAGGGTTTGGAAACACTGCCCTGCGAGGAGAGACTGAGGGAACTGGGCATGTTCAGCCTTGAGAAGGGAAGACTGCTGACCCACCTGCAGATCCAAGCCCATTGCCTGCTTGTAACTCCATGGGTCACACAAGCATCCACTTTGCCCAGCTTTCCTTGGGACAGCTCTCATGCCAGATGTCCTTGGGGCATGGCCCGTGTCTTGCCTGCAGCCCACCCAGTGGGATAATGAGGTGCTTGTAACAAATCAATAGCTATTGATTAAGCTGCGTGGCCCCTGCGATCCAGCTAAAGGCAGGATAAAATTCTGACCCACATATGCAAGGCCAGCCCTTAATTTTGTAAAACTCAGTGTGGCTTATGGGTGGCCAAGAAGGTCGCTCCTTTCCCTGTAAATGCCTCTCTTGGAATTCCAGAGCGATGAGGGGGTGGCTATTTGGGGCACAATTCTGCTCATGTGGGAAGCTGCTCCTGACAAGCCTCCCCCTCCCACCCCACAGTCAGCACTGGTTTGGAGGATGCCGCCCCACCCAGCCTAGATTCCCACCGTTTCTCAGGTCCCCGACCTTGCCAAAGCCGAGGGCTGATCTCCCCACCAGCAGAATCTGCAGAACAGCCTCACACATTTATGGTGCCCGAAGCATTCGTGGACGGAGCTCATTCCACCAGGTGCAGGGAGTGGGACCCTCAGCAGGTGGATTCACGTTCACCGAGCTGGCAGGGCGTGGGCAACTGTAAGCAGTGAGCACAGAGGGAACTGAAATGCAGAAGCACGGACAGCGGTAATTGCCTCTCCTGCGGCCAGTCACAACATACACTGCTTGTTGCCATGCGGGGTGCAGCTGGGAAGCAAGAGCAGCTGCTCAGCAGTGGTATGATGGAACGTGCTTCTCAAGTCCCTTCGCTCAAGGGGCTGGGCAGCTGAAGCACAGCCTGCCACTGCCAGGCCAGACCTGGGTCTGCTCCTTCCTCAGGGCAGGATCTGGCTGCCTGTCCTTCATGCGGCATGGAAGGGCACTGCTGGCACCTGTCACACAAGGAGATGGGCAGGGCAGGGGGCCGCCCCTGGCTCAGCCTGGTCCCCATGACAGTGTCTGGGCCTGCTCTTGCAGCTCTGGCACGCGGCCTCCTGTCGCAGGTAAAGCCCTGCTTGTGGCTGGCGAAGGGGATGTGCCATCCTCCAGGGGGGCTACACAGATCGCTGAGTGCACACCAGAGTGGCTCCACTGGGGACCGCAGGCAATAACAAGAGTGCCGCCATTTCTTCTTTGGGGTCTGTCCTCTTGTAGCCTGCTGCTTGGTGGCGCCTGGCCCTCTTTGATCTATATGCGGCCTCTGACCTCAGGCCTTCCCCAAAGACCATGTGGTTTGCCTTGCAGGGCAGACTGAACTCAGCAATACACCCCTTCCCAAAGGTACACTTCCCAAAAACTGGCTGTTGCAGGGTGATTGTGCTCCATCTGGCAAAAGACCAAGGATCACACCTCGCTGCCGTCCACCCACCAAAAGCCTCGGTGCTTTGTGATGATGCCACAAATTAGGTTATTAAATCTCTTTTCTTCCGCCCTTCTGCCTATGGCCTTAAATTTCTCTGCTGCCTCTGTGAACAGAGACTCTTCTCCTGCAGTAGCAGCAGCAGTCCTGGTGAGCGCCAGGAAATGCATTCGAAAGCTATCGAGTCCCTCTTTTTTAATTAAAGAAATTATTGAGGTCACAGCACAGAAAGAAACCTGATCTAGGGCATGCAAACAGCCAGGCTTTCTCGCTTCTTTGAGTCATTGGAGGCTGGTGTGTGTGCCTGCAGGAGGAAGAGGGGGATTCTTTTTCAGCTGTTTGCAATTTTCAGTATACTGCAATTAAGTTGCATTAAAGGAAAAGGACATGTACGCCCACAAAATGTATGAGAACGTGCAGAAGATTAGGAAAGCATAAAGGTGAATCTCGAGGAACTGGGGATGGGATTACGGGTGGGGCAGTGGATGCATCAACACAGGGCAGTGGAGTTGCCTTGCAGGAGGCTTTCTACAGTGCTGAGCCAGCTTGTACGAGGGGAGGGAAGCATAACCGGATTCAGCTTCCCGACACGAGGAGCAGTCAAAGCCCCTGACTTACATTCATGCCACCTGCTCTACAAGCAGCTTTTCCATACAACCAGTAAGAAGCAACTCTTACTGGGCAACTCTGGGATTTGCAGCACGGCTTCAGGTGCCACCACAAGCCAGGATGTTTCAAACAGTCATGTGGAGAAGAGTGTAGAGAGACTTCACTGGTTCACTGGCTGCTGGTGTCGCAGCATCTCTTGACTCCGCAATGGGAAAGCTCTCGTTCCTCTTTCCTGAAACTCTCATTCCAGAGTGCAGGATTCAGAATAGCGGCCTCAAGTCCCGGCTGGACATCAGGAGAAACATCCTGACTGGGAGAGTAGCACAACAGTGGAACCTGTGACCGAGGGAGGCTATGGGCTCTCCTAGCCCAGAGACATTCAAGATGCAGCTGGGCAGCCATCTGAGAGGATACTTTAACTCGGAGTCCTGCACTGAGCACAGGCTCAGACCCAGTGGCCTTCTCGGCCCCTTTCAACTCTTCCATTCTATTCTGCTCACTGGAGATGCCAAGGAAAAGTACCCGAAACCTTCTGCATACAGCCTGTGTGCTCTCTTTACTCAGTCACATGCTGAATCACAGCCACAGCCATACATGCCTGGGCCAGTGGAATACTTTGAAAGTACCCCAAAATGTCTGCTCAGGGGATCTGGGTTCTAGTCTCCACTCAGCTCAGCCATGCAGCCAATGGGTGACCTTGGGCATCACAGACTCTTAGCCCTTTCCAGGCTGGGTGCCAGTGACCATGCTGCCAGAGAAGGGGGCAATGCAGCCGGAGGACTATATCCACCCTGTTTCTCACCCAGCCACTTAGATCAACTTCGGGGGTTTGTCACAGCATCCCTGTGCCATCCAAAGCGCCAGACAGGGATGTGTGATGCCCTCCCAGGAAAGAGCTGCCTGGCTCTCCACCATGGAGCAAAAATGAACCCCTTCCCTGGGGGCTACAGGAGTACCAGGAGCATTCTGCATCCAGGATGATGTCATCTGCGATTCTGTTTAGGTATTTAGAGCAGGATGACCTAGAGAGGCGGCGGGCTCTCCCACACCAAAGGCATCCAAGAGGCAGCTGGACAGCCATCTGAGAGGGATGGCTTAACTCGTTGTTCTGCGCTAAGCAGGGGATTGGCCCCAATGACTCCCCAACCTCTTCCAACTCTACTATTCTCTGATTAGTTTTCTTATACTGTCACCCCAGAGTTTTGTAAGCTCCTCTGCATGAGTCATTTTTAATAAGCGAAAATAGGAAACTGCTTTTCCAAGGAGGGAGTCTCATTCCATAGCCTCCCCACCCAGGCAGGGTAGAGGGTTCCTGCAAGAGCAGCTCAGCAGTGCAGGGCAGAGAGGCTGTGGTTCTTCACTGAAGGTTTTCAAGGAAAAGCCGAGTCGTCTGAGGATACCTGGTGTCAAGGCAGGCAGTGCTGTTTATGAAGCCCCTTCCAGATCCTCGACACCGAGTGCCAGCAGTAATCTTTCTCTAGGGTGAAAGCGCACTGTATTCATCTCCTCCTTCCCAGGAGACCTGGGGCCAGTTCATTTGTTATATTTCTGACAATGTATTTGTCAGAACAAAGTTGCTCATTCCAGTCAAGCAAGCAGCACAGTCAGGTATGACACCTCCAACCATTTTCAAATCCTCTGGGGAAATCAGGGGTTGGGTTGATGTATAGCCTGACAGTTTTCATTGTCTCTGGAGCAGTCACAGAAACTGGCCACTGAACGGAGCCTGGAGTTTGTTCACAGCTGGCAAAGGAAGTGAGCAGCAGAGAGTGCCAGCCGGGGCGGATGCTGGCCGTGCCCAGCTGGCATTTGCAATCTGCACACAAAGACACAATTAAGTGCTCAATTAATGACTGATGGGTCTATCAGCCTCTTCAGCAACTTACTGAAGAACTGTGGGACACAAGGGAAGGCCTTGGCACCAACACCCAAATGCTTCTGCAAAAGGGCAGCTGGTAGAGAAAGCAGCAGCCTCCAGGTGGCAACTGGGAGGGCACTGGACATGTCCCAAGGGCACACCATGGTCCTTGACGGCATTTGCTCCTGAAAATAACTCAGTTTCTCCCTCCACGTTTAATTAGCAGGCTGAAACGCAGAACGAAAAGCCCGACCTATGCTGCCAGGGAGCCTGCATGGGAAGCCAAAGTGATGGGCCCTCAGACCACCTGTTGCTACAGGGCATCCAGAGTTCATCCCACAAGGTCGTGGGGTTGCCGCTCTGGCCCAGAATTCCGGTCCCACTTCCCCTCTTTGAGAAACTGCTGCCCCATGTGCTCTGGGCTCTAGCAGGTGGTGAGGCAAGAGGCCACCAACACTCCAGTGGCTGGGTTTGCATCACATGTCAAGCCATGGTAGTGCATAAGCCACCGTTGCTTAGCAGACGGTCTGAGCACAGCATAAGTCACTCCCACTAGCCATGCCTTTAATAAGCCCACTGTGGCTTATCGTGCTGCCCAAGCCCAGAAAACAAAATAAGCCATGGCCAGTCAAAAAACCCAGAGGGTCTCTTGGCCAGAGTGGCAGCCAAAGGGCTAGTGCATGCCCATCCTTCCCAGGCATGCCAAGCTGCCAAAGCAGAACTCGGGGAGAGCTGCAAAGCATGTTCCCCTTCCTGGTCAGTAGCACAGGTTGCTTCAACACCTGAGGAGACCCCTGGGCAGGAAGGCAGCCTAGTCCCTTGAGCTGCGAGCCTGGCAGCCCCCACACTGGTTTCCCTGGGTTGTGTTACTTCCCAAGGTGCACTGTTGTTACTTCCCTGGCGCAAATTTCAAAATTGAGCAGACAGCCGGGACTTCCTAGCATCTGCAAGAAAAAACCCTGAGGATTTTGTGTGCAGCAAGGGTGGAATTGAGAGGATGTCCTCCAAAACCCTATTTGGAAGCTCTTTGGGGGTTTTACGGGAACGCTTGAGCCTCTGTCTTGTCCATGCTTGGGAAAGTTCAGGGCTAGGGGAGCACCCCCAAAGCCACTGAAGATTTGCAGGACAAGGTGCTTTACACACACTCCTTTATATCAGCAGGAGAGAGTCCTGCAGTGTGGCAAGTAACATAGAAACAGAAAGATAGAAACAGAGCAAGTCAGAAGGGGTCTCCCGGGTCATCTAGTCTGACCCCCGGCTCCAGCCAGCTCTGCTCATGACATGTCTAACATGTGCATGTCTACCCTATCCTTGAACACCTCCACTGATGGGGCCTCAACCACCTCCCGTGGAAGCCCATTCCATATCCTCAGGGTCCTACCTGTCAGGAAGTGCTTCCTGGCATCTAAATGGAAACTTGGTTCCCTGAGCTTTGCTCCATTGCAGCACATCCTGCCTTCCTCTGCAGGGGAGAACAGGTCTCTACCCACCTCCGTGTGACACCCTCTCACGTACCTCTATTCTGTCAACAGATCCCCCCCCCCACCGAGTTTCCTTCAGGCTGAAAAGGCCCAGTTCCCTCACTCTCGCCTCATACCCCATCCCCTGCAAACCGGCCACCAATCTTGTGGCCCTATGCTGCACTGACTCTAACACAGACCAGAACTGAACTCAATATTCCAGTTGCGGGCACACCAGAGTCATATAAAGTCGTAGTAATACCAATTTTGATCAAGAAGCCACGCTGCTGGTCATGCAAGCAAGGGTGGTGTTCGTCCTCTTGACCTCCGCATCACACTGTTGACTCATGCTTTGCCTGCAGTCAACCAGCACCCCGAGGTCCCTTTCACAAGTGCTGTTCTCCAGCCACTTGTCCCCTCACCTGTACTTATGACACCCATTCATATGCCCAAGTGCAAGACTTTACACTTATCCACATTGAAAGCCACCCTGTGGTCACCTTCCATTTTCTATCCAGATCCTTCTGGATCCGGAGTACCTGCCCCTCAGTTGTGGCCATTTTAGTACTGTCTGCAGAGTTGATCAGCAGACTGTTCATCCCCTCTTCCAGGTCGTTGAAGAAAAGATTGAACAGGATCAGTCCCAGGACAGAGCCCTGGGGGACCCCGCTTGTCACTGGCCGCCATCCTGATGATTCCTCACTAATAGCTACCCTCTGCTTTCAGTCAGTCAACCATGTCAATTATTGCGGCCCGATGATGTGGACAAGGTGCTTGGACGAGTACGTCCCACCACTTGCCTATTGGATCCTTGCCCGTCTTGGTTAATAAATAACTCCGAGCACGGGATTGGGACCTGGATCTTGGAAGTGGTTAACACTTCTCTGAGGGAGGGTCGAGTGCCTGCCCCTTTAAAGGAAGCAGTAATACGACCGGTCCTGAAGAAAGCGTCACTGGATCCAGAGATGGCCACTAACTATAGACCTGTGGCCAACATCCCGTTTCTGGGCAAGGTGTTGGAGCGGGTGGTGGCGGGACAACTCCAAGCACTCTTGGATGAAACTGATTATCTGGATCCTTTTCAGTCCGGCTTCAGACCCGGGTACGGTACTGAATCTGCCTTGGTCGCCCTGTACGATGACCTGTGCAGGGAGAAGGACAGGGGGAGTGCATCCCTGTTGGTTCTTCTGGACCTCTCGGCGGCTTTCGATACCATTGACCATGGTATCCTTCTGGATAGGCTAGCGGGATTGGGGGTCGGAGGTACTGCTTTGCAGTGGTTCCGCTCCTATCTCAACGGTCGATTCCAGAAGGTAGTGCTGGGGGACTATGTCTCTGCGCCATGGCAGCTATGCCATGGAGTACCACAGGGCTCCATTCTATCCCCTTTGCTATTTAACATCTATATGAAACCGCTGGGAGAGGTCATCAGGAGGTGTGGGCTGCGGAATCATCAATACGCTGATGATACCCAGCTCTGCCTCTCGTTCTCCACTAATCTAGGTGAGGCAGTGGCTGTGCTGAACCGGTGCTTGGCCGAGGTAATGGAATGGATGAGGGCCAATAAACTGAAACTCAATCCAGACAAGACGGAGGTCCTGTTGGTTGGCGGATCGGGCTTCGGAGAGGGTGGATTTGACCTGGTCCTGAATGGTGCAACACTCCCTCTTAGGGACAAGGTCTGCAGCTTAGGAGGACTCCTCGACCCGGAGCTTTCTTTGGAAGCTCAGGTGACAGTGGTGGCGAGGAGCGCCTTCCTTCAGCTTCGGCTGATTAATCAGCTGCGCCCCTACCTGGAGTACGACTGCCTGGCGACAGTGATACACGTGCTGGTGACTTCCCGCCTAGACTTCTGTAACGCGCTTTACGTGGGGCTTCCCCTGAAGACGGTCCGAACACTTCAATTGGTGCAAAATATAGCTGCCAGGTTGCTGACGGGGACGGGGCGTTATGCTCACATGACTCCAGTCCTCCGTCAGCTTCACTGGCTTCCCATTGAAGCCCGGGCCCAATTCAAGGTGTTGGTTATGGCCTATAAAGCCCTAAACGGCTTGGGTCCTGGCTACCTGAACGAGCACTTACATCCGTATATGCCCGACCGCCCTTTGAGATCTGCGGGAGAGTCCCTTCTCTGGGAACCCTCCATGAAAGAAATTAGGAGAGTAAGTACTCGGAGGAGGGCTTTCTCTGCGGTGGCGCCCAACCTATGGAATGCGCTCCCCAGAGAGGTCCGCCTGGCACCGTCATTACTGGTTTTTCGGTGCCAGGTAAAGACCTTTTTATTTAAACATCATTGTAATTGTTAAAATATATGGTCTGGCCAGGGCAACTTCTTCTTCCTTCTCTTTTCTCCTCCTATATTCTTTATTTACTTATTTTATACTGTTAATTTTAATTTTATATTATTATGTTTGTATCTCAGTGTATTTTTTGTATTTTTGTATTTAGTGGTAATTTATTATGTTCTATTGTATTTCAATGTATTTTATTGTGTTGTAAGCTGCCGCGAGGCTTTGGCAAGGGGCGGCATAGAAATGTAATAATAATGATGATGATGATGATGATGATGTCCTAATCCATATGACAGTGCATTGGTCTATCCCAAAACTCATATCATGCAGCACTTTGTCAAAGGCCTTGCTGAAATCCAGGTAAACCACATCCATTGCGTCCCCTCCATCTAGCCATCTTGAAACCTTGTCATAGAATTCCATAAGGTTTGTCTGGCAAGCCCTGTTTTTCTGGAAGTTGTGTTGCATGGCTGCCAACCTTCCTTCCCTTTCTAGGGTTACTAGATCTCTTGCTATTATGAGCCTTTCCATTGTCTTTTCTACAATGGATATAAGGCTAACTGGTCTGTAATTCCTCATGTCCCCTCTACTACCCTTTTTGAAAATTGGGACCACTGATGCTACCCTCCAGTCTTCTGGAACCTCACCCATTCTCCATGGGGCCTCAAAAATGGAGGCCAGCAGGCATGAGAGAACCCCTGCCAACTCTCGAAGTACTCTCGGGTGTAACCCCTCAGGGCCCAGCACCTTTGTAACATCCAGAGCCCTGAGGAGCCCTCAACTTCTAGTGGGGGTGATTCTAATCTGTGTCCCTAAGTCCCCAGCCTCATCTGATCCCCCATGTGGATCTCCCCCATTCTCCTTTGGGGGGAACACAGGGGCAAAATGAACAGGTTGCTTACTTGTAACTGATGTTCTTCGAGTGGCCATCTGTGCAGTCACACATATGGGTTCTGCGCCTGCGCAGTGCCTTTGGCTGGAAGATTAACAACTAACGGTTTTTGGCGGGAACGCCACTCCCCCTCCCCCCTAGCATTATATAAGGAGCGGAGTGTCCGCCATTTTCCAGTCTTTGAAAGACCGGCGTTTGTTGTATAATAAAAAAGGTTTGTCAGAATGACAAGAAATCCAAATTCAGTAGTGGTACGACACATAGGAAAGAAGATATCATAGTATCACAGAAAATAGTCGGACCACCCATGACACCAAGCGGGGTCGGAGGGTGGGTTATGTGACTGCACAGATGGCCACTCGAAGAACATCAGTTACAGGTAAGCAACCTGTTCTTTGTCGTGGCCTCTGTGCATCACACATATGGGTGGCCTCTGTGCATCACACATAGCAAGCTTACCCGAAATGGGAGGAGGGAGGTGTCATCAACGAAGGATAGAAGAAAGAACAGCTCTGCCAAAAGAGCAATCCTGTCTGGCACGGACATCGAGTCTATAATGTCTGGCGAAGGTACACGGAGTAGCCCAAATAGCCACTCTGCACACGTCTTCTATCAGGACTCCTGATGCAAAGGCCGAAGAAGCAGCGACAGCTCTTGTAGAATGGCCTCTTGGAGTAGATGGTAAGTCCAACTTAGCCAACTGATAAGATAGGACAATTGTATTTACTATCCATTTTGAAAGACGTTGTGAGGTGACTGGGCAACCCCGATCATGTTCCGAATATTTCACAAAAAGTCTATTGGAACGCCGAACAGACTCAGTCCTGGACCTATAAAAAGCTAAGCAACAACGAAC
Source organism: Varanus komodoensis (assembly GCF_004798865.1). Lineage (NCBI taxonomy): Eukaryota > Metazoa > Chordata > Lepidosauria > Squamata > Varanidae > Varanus > Varanus komodoensis. Next base: position 113,812 of record NW_025335301.1, read on the forward strand.
GTCCAGCAAATGTAGAGATCGTTCTATCGGATTCAAAGGGGTCAGAAAGAATGCCGGTAAAACAATCTCCTGTTGCATGTGAAACGAAGTAGCGACCTTCGGAAGGAAAGACGCATCCATTCGAAGAACCACCTTTTCCTTATGAAAATTTAGGAAAGGGGGGGGTCTACCCGAAGGGTGCAGAGTTCAGATGATCTACGGGCTGAAGTTACTGCAACAAGGAAGGCCATCTTCTATGAAGCAAGGCGTAGATCGATCATCGCCATGGGTTCAAAAGGTGGTCGAGTCAGTGCTTGTAAAACCACCGAAAGACTCCAGGTGGGCATTAGAGGTCTTGTAGTTGGATGTTGATTACTCAATCCTCTTAAAAATCTTTTAATCAGAGGTTGAGCAAAGATGGAGAGGCCATGTATAGTTCCCCGATAATGCAAAATCGCTGCTGTAAAAACCTTTATGGACAAGAGTTTGAGTCCAGACTGATGCAATTCAAAGAGAAGCTGAAGGGGCCAGAAAAGAGTGTAAATTGGCAAAGTTAGAGAATCTCTGCCATTTTGCCGCATACGACTTCCTAGTAGATGGTCGTAGCGCAGATTTGAGGATATACTGTAGGTCTGGGTGTAGACTCTGCTGAGCAGGAATAGCTGGAACAGTTTGTGGTGTCAATACCGTTGTATCAGAGGTGATCATTGTATTCTCCATGCAGTCAGTTTCAGCGATATCAAATCTGGGTGACGGATTGCGCCCCCCCTCTGGGTAATGAGATAAGGAAGAAGAGGGAGTTGGAGAAACTCTTCTCTGGAGACGTGAAGGAGAGTTGAGAATCATGGTTGGCGTGGCCACCAGGGGGTGATCAGTATCCCTGTGGCCCCTTCGTGAATGATCTTTGCCAACACTCTCATGATGAGTGGGATCGGAGGGAAAGCATAAAAAGTCATGTTTGTCCAGGGAATATGAAAGCGTCCCCGAGGGAGTCCTGACCCACTCCTGCTCTGGAACAATATGTCGTGCATGCCCTGTTCCATTGTGTGGCAAACAGATCGATGTCTGGCTGGCCCCATCGGTGAAATAGCATGTCGCAAACCCGATGGTCTAGCTCCCATTCGTGGGACCGCGACATATGTCTGCTCAAGAGATCGGCATCTGTATTTTCCGTGCCCGCAAGGTGAACTACTACAAGAGTGATACCTCTCGGTATGCACCAGTCCCAAATCTGCATGGCCAGGCAAGCTAGTTTCTGGGATCGGGTTCCCCCTTGTTTGTTTAAATAAAAGACTGTTGCCATGTTGTCCAAGGTCACCTGGACGACCTGGTGCAGAAGCACATCCTATAATGATTGAAGGGCTTTGAAAACGGCAAGAAGTTCCAGAAAATTGATATGGTTCCTGCAATCCCACTGACTCCATATCCCTTGGGTACATAGATCAGAACAGATTGTTCCCCATCCCAGTAGAGACACATCGGTACCGAGGTCGGAATGGAACGCCTACAGTTAGAATGGCTGGGTCTATCCACCATAACAGGGACTGAAGAACAGAAGCAGGGAGTCGAATCCGTTTGGTAGGGGGGTCTATCTGTGGTCGAAACACCCCATTGAAGAACAGTTGAAGGGGACGTAGCCTGAGTTTGGCATGTGGAACCACAGCAATGGAAGCAGACATGTGACCCAACAGACTCTGAATAGACCGGGCAGGAGCAGTTCTTGTTTGTCGAATCTGAGCGATGCAATGAGCAATCGCATGTCGTCTGTCCCGAGGAAGGAAGGCTCTTGCCAACGTCGAATCCAGTCGGGCTCCGATAAAGTTGATCACCTGCGTAGGGAGAAGGGAAGATTTCCATCGATTAATACAGAGTCCGAGATCGTGCAATAAAGCACATGTAAACTCAACAGCAGACGAAAGTCCTGCTTCTGTGTCGGCGACCAGCAACCAATCATCAAGGTACGGGTATATCCGAATTCCACCCAATTGAAGGTGTGCACAGACAGGGGCCATACACTTCGTAAAAACTCTTGGTGCAGTGGCCAATCCAAACGGTAGCACATTGAATTCGTAGATTTCAGAGTCCACCACAAAACGAAGGAAACGCCTATAACTTGGATGTATTGAAATGTGAAAATAGGCATCCTTCAGATCCAATGAGGCGAACCAATCCCCTCTTCCCAGCAACGGAAGAATACTTTGAAGTGCAGTCATCCGAAACTTCTTTGGTGTTATAAATCTATTGAGAGCTCTCAAGTCCAATATTGGTCTTAGACCCCCATCTCGTTTCGGAACTGTAAAGTATCTGGAATAGAATCCGTGGAATCCTTCCGATAACGACAGGTGACGAATAGCTCCTTTAGCAAGGAGTTGGTGAATCTCGTCTAACAGTACCAAAGAAGTCGGAGAATATCAAATAGGATTCGGTGATGGTACAATGTCGAATTCGATTCCATATCCGTGCTGGATGATAGATAACACCCATCCATCAGATGTGATTGACTCCCAAATGGAGAGTCGACTCTTCAGTCAATCCCCAAATGAGAGGGGGGAGGGGGGAGTTGGAATGAGAGGAGAGGTTCGCTCATCACATCAGCGCTGTTGCCTGTCCGTATCGAAATGGCGGCGGCCCTGTTGGAAGCGCTGTGGCTGTTGCTGCCTGCAACGCTGCTGACGTTGATGCAGTTGCTGCTGCCGAGGCGGAAACTGTTGACAGTACTGTGGATGTGACCATGACCACTTACGTCGGGGTAGAGATTGCAATTCCATATGACAGGCGGTCATCCTTGATTCATGGATTTTCTTCAATTTGCTGTCCGTCCTTGCATGGAAGAGGCCGGAACTGTCCAACGGCATCTCTTCAATTCTCCGCTTCATCTCATCCGGAAAATTGTAATTATGCAAACAGGCGTGCCTGTGGAGGGAAATTGCACCGACCAGCGACCTCGAATCAGAGTCCACATGGTGCCTTGCGGTAGAAAGCTGTTGCACCGCCACTTGCATAGCTTCCTTAACAAAAGTCTTAGCAAGTTCGCCCTGGTTTCCCGGAAGAGTATCGATGATGGCGTCCAGGCGTTGTATCAGGAAATATTGGTAATGTGCCAGGGTTGTCTCGTAATTGGAGATTCTTAAACCAAGGCCCGAAGCTGCGTATACCCAGCGGGCGAGAGAATCAACCTTTCTACCCCCTTTGTCACGAGGTGAGGTGTGCCCACGGGCTTCCCAACCCTGAGAGGATTCTACGACAACCGAATTTGGCTTGGGGTGGCGGAGAAGAAATGGGATGTCCTCTTCCCGCACCCGATACATGGACTCGTATTTATGAGAGGTCAGTTGTGGATTAGCTGGGAGGTCCCATGGCTGGGTCATTGCCTGCTGTAAGGTCGTAATAAACGGCAAGGCAATAGATGTGGATCATTCACCTCTAACCACATCATAAAAACAATTGGTGCTCAGTCCCGGCTTTTGGTGGGCTTCTACATCGAGCGATCTCACTAGTCCGGCCATCAGATCGTTAAACGATATGTACGGTTCCTCAGGTGACCCCGGACCCTGGGAAGCAACTACAGCATCCGGCGAGGTTGAGTCAGCCTCAGATTCTTCGGATTCCATCCAGTAGGGGGGTGGTACACTGGAGGAAGAATCTCCTGGAGACTCCGATCTGCCACTCTCTCTAGATGGTGCCCTTGGGGCGTCTCTGGGCGTTGAACGGAAACGCTGCCGAGGCACTGATGGTGAAGATTGTCCCCTAGAGGTTGGATAGTAGGCTGTAGAGTGGTACTCTTCCCGTCTCGGAGCAGAGTACCTGGAGTGGTACCAATCATCAGACCTCGCATCCGAGGAACGGCTTCTACGGCTTCTCAGAGGGGAGATGGCAGTCTCAGTATCCATCGGGATCGGAGGCATCAGGGTTGATGATTGAGCCCTAGGTGGGGAGTCTCGTATTTCCCCATCAGAGATAGAACCCCTCCTCGAATCCATAACGGGTTCGGCTGCTGGCCGGCGTGGTGAGCCCGGTGGGGTAACCCTCATAGCTGCCTGGATGGTCGGGACCGAGGGGGTTGGTTCCGAAGTAGGTATCGGAATCGAGGAAGAGGCCAAGCCCAAGTGACGGTGTTTTGCATGCTCGGGGTTCTTCGGCTTCTTAACCGGTTTGCCCGTCTTATCTTTCTTGGCCTTCTTCTGCACAGGATATTTATCTGAGTCGCTGTGCTTTCTCTTTTCCTTTTGCTTCTTCGACAAGGAAACAGACTGATCGGCCATAGCATGAGCGCCTTCTTCAGAAGGGCGTGAGGGTGGAGCAATGGAGGAAGAGGCCGAGCGTTGCGGCAGGTCAGCCGAAGTTGGACGGCCTTCGGGTGGGGCCACAACAGCGGAAGGCTTAGCCACCAGCCGATCAGATTGGAGGAGAGCCTGATCCCAAAGGAGTTTGCGGAGGCGGTTCTCCCTGTTCTTCCTCGCCTGTTTAGAGAAGGCCAAACAATGGCCACACTTATCGGTTCTGTGCCCTTCCCCTAAACAAAGGAGGCACAGATCATGCAGGTCTGCGGCAGGCATTTTGGAACCGCATTTTCCGCACTTGCGGAACGCTGCCCATTGCACCATCGTAGAAAGAAGAAAAAAGGAGATAGTAAAGCGGGAAAGTAATATTTTTGTTTGTTTGTTTGTTTGTTTGTTTTTATAGGAACGATAAAGAAGAAAAAATGGTGCAAAGTTAAAGAAATATAAGTGAAATACTAACAACAAGAACAAGGGATATAAACTTGGTAAGAGAAAAAGAGAGATTTTCGGACGAGCAAGAAGGTAAGTAACAATCTGAGCGAGAGCGAAGCGGCACTAGGCACAACGAACGGCAGTTGCAAAGACTGGAAAATGGCGGACACTCCGCTCCTTATATAATGCTAGGGGGGAGGGGGAGCGGAGTTCCCGCCAAAAACCGTTAGCTGTTAATCTTCCGGCCAAAGGCACTGCGCAGGCGCAGAACCCATATGTGTGATGCACAGAGGCCACGACGAAGAAAGCCATTTAGCATCTGTGCCTGTTCCTTCACATCAGTCATTGGATCTTCTTCCTCCTTCTTAAGCAGTCCCACTGTCTGACTCCCCTTCCTCCTCCTATTTACATGTTGATAGAAGCTCTTTTTGTTCCTTCTGATATTCTTGGCAAGTCTCAGCTCGTAATCAGCCTTAGCCTTGTGAAGAATCCTTCTGCAACGGGCCTCCTCCTTCTGGTATACCCTTTTATCTCTTTGCCCCAGTACCCATTTCCTACGGAGGTTCCTCTTTTGTCTATTCCCTCTAACCACCTCCTTTCGCATCCATGGCGGCACTCTCCTCCGCCTCCCCACCTTACTGACTAGAGGCATCATCAAGGCTTGCGCCTCCAAAACCTCCCTTTTGAGTGCCATCCACCCCTCCTCAACTTCCTTGCCTTCCAGTAACCTATCCCAGGAGACTTTCCCCAGTCTGGTCTTCAGTCATCCAAAGTTGGCCCTCTTGAAGTCCCAGCTTCTAGTGCTTGACCTGCTGCACGTCCCCAGTCCCCTGATCTCCAAGCAAAGGATGGAGCGATCACTCGCATCCAGAGCTCCCCTAATCTGTACTTCATCTATAAGCTCCTCCCTGCTGGTCAAGACCAAGTCAAGGATGTTTCCCCTCCTCGTCGCCTCTCGGACCCTCTGTGTGGAAAAACCCTCCCTCTATAGCATCTAGGAAGTGACGTGACCAGGCTGTCACCACTGAGTGAGTCTCCCAAGTAATATCCAGGAGATTGAAATCTCCCATAATCACTGTGTCCCTTCCTCAAGATATCCTTTGAATCTGATCTGTCAGGCCATCATCCAGGGTCTCAAGTTGACCTGGAGGACAATAACATACCCACACTGCCAAGTCTCTTTCCCTGTCAAAACCCCTTAGTTTCACCCAGACTTTCTTTACCAGATCCCCATCTGAACCATATTCTATCTCCATTGCATCCTATCCCTTCCCTGACATATAATACTACGCCCCCACCCCTCTTACCCTTCCTGTCTTTTCTAAACACGTGATACCCCTCCATGTTTACATTCCAGTCTTGCCTTTCATCCCACCACTCCTGTTCCTCCTCCTCCTTCCTCTCATGCTTGCTCCCTCCTGCTTGCTTGTCAAGCAGAAAGCCAGCACGTAAGAAGGTGGCAGCAGCAACTGGATGAGAAGGGGAGGTAGATGAACAAGCAGGTGGCCATGGTGGAGAGGAGGCACAAGTCCAGGAGCTCCTGTCCATGGGTGCCTGCTGGCTACGGGGCCTCTTGGAAGGTGACCAAGCAAGCCACCTTTGATAGCTACCCGGTGACGGACAGAAGAGACAGCACCACCTTGGCAAATGGGCAAAGCCCTGCTACACGGAGGCAAGGGAATACCAGATGTTCAGCAAGGATGGGCGGTTTTCTAAGAGCTCCAGGGCTCAGCCAATGGTTTCTCAGCTCCCAGAGAAGTGGAACAATATTACAGCATGGCAGCAAGTGTTGTTCTCCAAGTCGGAGCTCTTAAGTGCTGGCTAATGAGCAAACATTATCATCATTTCAGATTTGCAAGTCTGAAGCACAAGGGGATTAAGGTGGATCATTTCATTAATGAAAGGCAGAGAAGTGCCTGATTAGTGCTCCTCGTTTCATCAAGATAAATAAAAAGCATGCTGGGTTAGATTCCTGCTTTATTTAAGATGCCTTTGTCTATGCCTAGATGTGGAGCTGAACACTTGATGCTTAAATCCAAAATCAAAACTGGCTAATTGAGTTGTGCTGAAAGGGCAATCGGCACAGTTAGAGAAGAAAGTAACGGAGGCCAATCCCAGACTAAGAGAAGAATATATTTTCTCTTCTCCAAACAGAGAACTGAATTCAGCCAGACTAGTTCACCATTGCCACCTTATTGCAACCAGGAATATTTCCACAGGTATTTTGTTGCTTTCTGATTGAACTATTGAGAGCCAAAATTGAGAGGCGCTGGGCTCACACGGACTCTTGACGCATGTATCCGAATGCTTCCTCCAGCAAGAACCAAACCTCCATAGCTATGTAGCAGAATTAACCTGTGAGGGAAAGCGATTTTGAGTAATCTTACATGCAGGGGATTTCCACATAGGAGAGCTCTACAATAGATGCTGGGGAGACAACACCAGGTGTGCTGCTTCTTCCAGCACCTGCCTCTTGGGGAATCTGCTGATCAGTGCTGGGACTGTTTAGCATCGAAAAAAAGCAAGGACACAGCAATAGGTCTACAGAATCATGCCTGGTGTGGAAAAATGGATAGAAGGACAGTTTTCCTTCTCTCTCCTGACACTAAAATCCAAAGGAGTCATCCCCTGAAGCTGACTGGTGGAAGAGTCATAGAATCACAGATTCAGAAGAGGGAAAAGAAGGCGCTTATTCACACGAAGTATGGCCAAACTACAGAATTTGCTTCCACAGGATCTCATGATGACCACCAGTTTGGACGGCTTTAAAAGATCAGACAGATTCGGAGGAAAATATCTGTGATGGCCACTAGCCCTGACAGCTTGATGCTACAGCCAGGGACAGAGGCGGCTCCCCTGTGTGGATCAGCTGCAGGGGAACATGGGCAGGAGGGTGCGGAGGTGCTCCTGCCTGGCCTGAGGGATCCTGTGGGTAGCTGTTCGGCCACTGTGTGCACAGAGTACTGGACCAGATGGGCCTCTTTGGTCGGATCCAGCCGGGCTCGTCTTATGCCCCCACAACAGTAGACGCCTGCCAGGTGCTTCTGGGCTCCGCTGGAATGACCTGTTAGCGCCCCTGCTCCGACATCATCGGCCACTAGCCAAAAACATAATGGAAGTTCCAGATGTGACCAGCCATCGGGCCCCAGAGAACCTGCTCACCTGAGCAGCATCCAGGACAGAGGATGGGTTCCTGGTGGAACACGGCAACCTGCCCCTGTGCTGCTCCAGCACATCTCCTGGTCCAGAGCATGGCTCAGAGAATGGAGGCCTTCCACGGCCCTCTGCAGCCAGCGAGGGGGACTGCACCTTAGGGAGCAGAGAGAAGGGACTTTCCCAGTTCTGAATCAGGGGACTGGAGAGCCCATAAGCACGGAGGCAACTTCCCTCTTTGTTTATCACCAGCATCTGGAATTTCAGGGTAGGGTCATAACAGAATGGTACAGCCCTTGCTTTGCAGAATGTCTCTGTTTCTGTTAGGACTACAACTCTCATCAATCCTAGCCAGGGTGGGACATGCGGTTCAGCACATCTGGATGGCACCAAGTTGGAGAAGGTTGCCCTTGTATGTCAACCCTTTTGGAATCTTATCTGAGCTGCATGCAGTCTCTCTTTATTTGCCAACCTAACCAGCAAACCAGAATCCTGCCGCTGGCACATGCAGCACCTGTTCCTATCCATTCCCTTACGTTGCTGCTGCTGCTGTGCTGGTCCTAGGACAGGCCCAATGGTCCAATGCAGCAATTTTCCCCTGACTCCCAAAAACTGGGCAGCTTGTTCTGCACTTTCCACACAAGGGAAACATAATTGGTCCGCTGCCAGTCCTGGGGAGAGGCAGTGGGGCCCAGGCTGTTCCTCGCTCCTCACTCCTCCCATCTCAGCTTCTGAGGCCCAAATTCAGCATTGCTCACGCACCCTTTTTGTGGTCTAGTCCAACACACGCAGCTCCTGAGGTGCCATGCGACCCTTGCAGTCCAGCACATCCGGAGGGAGGCAGGTTGAGGAAAAACACTGCATTCAAAGAAGCTGTGAAGTGACGGGTGGGCCTGGAGGCAAAAGGGGCCGGCCCGAAAGGTCCCAGACGCCTGTCTCCTTTGACACAGCGCCCCAGAGGCTATGTCCTCACAGAGGAATGTCGGCCTCTGCAGAGAAGGCAGGAGCCCGCCAAACGACTGGCTGCTGGAGAAAAGAAGGCGGGGCTTGGGGAAGGAGGAGTGGCCACCTGGGACTCAGCACTGATGGGCAGGTCCTACAGCCAGTGGGTACCCACAGCTCCAAAGGCTACAGCTGCCATAGCAGGAACGAGAACAAGCAGCGCCCTAAGGATGTCTAACCTACATTTTGAATGCACCCACAGGAACTACCCTGGCCGACCTCTGCCATTGTGAAGGAATCCTCCACACGCATGTGCGCACACCCCTTTGCGGCCGGAGGAACACTTTGGTGGGCACTGGCACTCAATTAAGACAATGCCTCTTGGTACAGATTTATGAACTGCGACGGAACCATCTGGCACAGGTCAGGGAAAGCAGCAAGTTTCACATCCGCTTACCAGTCTTAAATAATTTTAAAAGGACTTAAAAATCAATTGGAACATATTGTGCAATGCATATAAGCCGTGTGACATGCTGTAAATCTCCACAGCCATTCTCCATCCCGCAAACATGCCACTGCCAGATGAGGAAGAAGGGCCTCCTGACAGTGGCCGACCAGCAGCACGGAAGCCTTTCCGTTATGACACCAGAAAAGGGTCTCCCAAAGCAAGCCCTGCCATCCGGCTCCCTCTTGCCTGCACAAAGGCCTCCCCACTGCACTTCGCCCTCACATTTCTTCCGATCATGGAACCTATAAAGGTCACAATTTTTTACAAAATATGCACCAGTCAGATCAATACAGCAAAAGTGCCATCAAATCCTGGCACCATGGCAAGCTTATTAGAATTGTTCTCTGGCCACACCAGAAGTTTTTTCAAAAAAGTTCAGGGGAAGGGTGCATTTTTCTGCTTGGGGGCTTCAGGCAGGCACACTGGCATTGGGGGTTGAATGCCAGCTGTGGGTGAGGCCCTCCCCAATGCCCACATGTTGTCCCAGCTGCCTTGAACAGCAAATTCCCTCCAAGGAAATACATAGGACCGTCATTGTCACATTTTTAATGCTGCCACAAACTGTTTTGAGCATGGACTGATGGTGGAAAAGTGGCATGCAACTAAATGGATCGTGATTATGAGAAGCAAGATGGGCCTTCTTTATGTCTGTTCAAAAGTAAGCAGGAATGAATCACTCAGCGGTAGTGTCAAAGAGCACCCCAGGCACCAAACTGCTGGAGAGAAGAGCTTCTCCCCGCTGGGAGGCAGGGAAGGAACTGGGAAGAAACTGGTGGACTGGGTGGGGAAACCCTTAGGTGCAAGTGAGGGAAAATAAGGGTAAGACTCTTTCAAGAAGAGACTCCTTTTTGTTTTTTGGTTGTGTTTGCAAAGAATGTTACCCTCCACAAAACAAAACAAAACAAAACAAAACAAAACAAAACAAAACAAAACAAAAGATGGGAGTCTTGTTTGGTGCTGTTTTGCTAATAAAAAATTGGGAAGTCATTTTTACTCTAGCGATGGTTTTAAACACTGGTCTGCCTGTTTTCTTAATCAAAAACCTTAGTCAAGAGCCTACACAAAGGGTGAGCAAAGTTTGTTTCTATTTGACCTGCAAGTGAACCGTTATAAGCACCAGAAAGGAAAGAGAGCATGAAGCTGTGTTTTCAAAAGGCTGCACATGTTCATCTTTTCGTGAGGAACAGCTTCAACAGGCGACTCGTACCTATAATACATCAGCACTAATTGCAGGTCAGACAGAAAGAGACTGAAAGGAGTGACTCACCTGTTGCCATGATAACAGGGAACATGGAAGTCCTTCTCATTAGCCCATGGCTTAATGGCCTATCAGACTTAGATTTTATGCTCTTCAAGGATTCATTACAGAAATGGCAAAAATGATGCCAGTTAACCAAGACAACTGGGGTGACTGCCCAAGAAATACGCTGCAGCAAGCATGATGGACTCCATGTTTTGGGCCTCCCCGGCACCCGAAACAAAAAATTGATATGAGGTTGTTTTTAGGCTGTCTCCTTGGGTTTAATGTTGCCAGAGTTTTATTGTATTATTTGATCTATTTTTTGTTATTATACTTACAATATTTTTCCATGTAAAGTATCCTTGAAAACTAGCTTTAAAATAGCTGCACCAAGATGTGCACATTCTGCAACGTTTATAAATTATGAACATTTGCTCAATTTGCTTGCAATGTTCATTTGATTTTGCACACGTACACTTCTGTTAGACATTGAGAGGAGGGCACTGATGTTCCAACCCCCTCACTGGAAACCTTATTCAGCCCCCCCTCCCTCCCTGGCCCACCCCAATCCCACAACTGCTGCGGGCTCCAGGGCTTTCAGCAGGACCTGACAGCACACTTTCCAACGCATCTGGAGGGGCCCAAAGGGCTAGAAACCTGGAGACTTCTATGAGGAAGCTGCACATAAAAGTGTCAAGAAGAGGACAGGCTGCTGCTCTCACAGGCCAGCCTCTGAACATGGTTCTGCATTCTGCACCTTCACCACATGCAAATGGCATGGCGGCACCTGGGCAGCTTTGGAAACGCATGGAAGACTGGAACACGAGGCAAGAGGAGTGCCGGGTTCGCTGTGAGGCCGGAGAGCGGACTGGCCCAGCAATACGGACATGCCACCTGCGCATGCTCATCGGACCAGCACCAGCATTTGCTTTTCTTCAATGCCCAACGCAGAGACAGCGGCATCCATGCTCTGGCACGGATGCTCCAAGCATGATCTACTGGTCTGGTCTGCACATGCAGCCACGGCATATTGTACGAGAACCATTTTTGTTGTGTCTGGATGGTGTAAACTAGTGACTTGCAACAGCAGGCGGTTGGACCTGATGGCCCTCTTAGCCCCTTCCAACTGTACTATTCTATGATTCTCTATGATGCCCACAAAGCAACCACAGTTGTTCAACCAGCTACAAGCCATGAACAGAAACCATGGTTTGTTGTTGGCGTACCAAAATTTGCTTGCTTAAACTATAGCGTCCTGATGTCTAAATGCAAAACCATAGCTTTTTTGTACTCCCTCCCACCTTGAAACAGAAGCATCCAGGAAGAACAGCCTGGAAGTGTAACCACTTCAGGGATTACCAAAATGGGCAGAAGAGAAACAAAACAGAGACATGGACAAACAAGCTGCAATTTCTTTGCTTGACAATTCATGGTTAACGTGAGAAATCATGGTTAATATACACCAAGTACTATGTGCAAAAATGGCCCTGTGTATTTTATGAGCACCATCACTTAATGTGCACTAACAGATACTGGCCCAAAATGGAATTCTTACCTTCCCATCTGATCCACCTGCCACAGAGAAGACATATTCCAACAGGAAGATCACTCCAAACGCCGGATGACGGACCATCTCTGCCAAGTGGATGCGGCTTCGCAAGACAAGAGCTTGTCCCTCTGAACTGTGTTTGGAAGGCCACAAAAGGAACAGTGACAAGGAGATGGATCTCCTTTACTGAAAGGCAGCTAACCACACACACCGAACTTTAGGCGTGTTTTATAGCCCTGGGCAGTTATCTTTCATTTGTCTTAATTTCCATCAAAAAAGGAAAAACTATTGGCTTCTGGACCCATAAAGCAACGTCTGGGAACCTCTGCTTCTGGTCAAGTGATTTCGCTGATTCCTCTCCATCACCCGGGCTCCACAGGATGACAGCAGTCATCAGAAGCCCAGGATACTGCTCCTCCCTGGCATGTTGCTTTCCATTGCTTTCCAAGATCCTTTCGAAGTCCAGTGCTGCTGCTGAATTCATGGGCGATAGCAGTGAAGAAGGAAGCTCCTTCTCCTGCTAGGCCAGGTTCTGCCCTGCCCTAGGAAATGGGGACTTGGCCACCATGAGATATGTCTCCCCAGTTTGTGGACTCCTATAGTCGGCTGCACAGGCCACGACTTTGGGAAATTACAAGAGATCCACATGTGGCCTCCAGATGCCTGCCCAGTGCTAGTCAAAGCAAACACAGAAGCCCTTTATGAAGCTGCACCCCTTGACAATGCATTTTCAGGACCCAATTCAAGTACTAATGTTGATCTTTACGTTCTTCAGGCACACCCTTAAGCAAAGCTCCCGATCAGAGTTTGTCTCATTGGTATCAGTGATACCATAATAAACACAGTGATAAAATCAGAATTAAGCCAGAGAGTGCTGCTGGCACCGTGGTTTCACGGCAGAATTCCAATTCACTTGCAGGTCAAGGTAAGCAGCAGAGTCTTTGTGGCCCGCCTGAAGGCTGCTATCATTGAGGCCTGCCGCGTGCAACTCAGAACAAGTCAGGACAGGCAAAGAGACATGCCTGAGAATGGTCTCAGTGGCTGGCTGAGGGCAAGCCGGACCCAACCCTACCGGGCTTTCAAGACCAAGATCAGAACGTTTAAACTGGGCCCACAAACACTCTGACAACGAATGCAAGAGGAACGGACATGTCTGAATAAAAGGGGACAGGTGAAGCAGTGCATCCCCTTTGAGGCAGCAGAGGCAAAGGATAGCCCTCTGCTCATGTGGGCCCCCTGCAACCGGCCCAATCCCTCCCTGTGCCCTACAGAGCGAGGCATTTCCTCCTCAGGGACCAGGGCATCTCTCCACTCACCTGGTTTGGAGGGTGGCCCCTTGCTTCCAGTGCAAGCTGCTGGGGCGCCCCCGCGCCACCTCCGCCTCGGGCACCAGCACCACCACCTGCGGGGGCTGCACGAAACAGTAGCCATTGTGCACACCGACGTGCAGTCGCCGCTCCTGCACGGCGAGGGCGCTCTCATCCGATGCAACGTTGCCCTGGGGAGATCCACAGCTGCCTCAGGTGTGCCTCAAGTTGCACGGAGCAGCCCAACCAAGGCACGCCACAGGAGAACCGGCAAATGACATATTGATACATATTAATCAGCTAAAATACATACAAGGCAACAGGTGGATGGGAAACCGCCCCCGCTTCTCTCTCTCTGTTGGAGATCCTGCCCAGGCACTGCTTTGCGTGTACTGGGGGAAATAAGCCCACAGTCTGTCTAAGAGCTGCTTCCTGTGATCCCATGGAAGGACTCGGAGAGCCCTGACCAGGGAGGACTTGCTCCCATAGAAAACTTGCCAGGACACAGAGACCATCTACACAGACCCTTGTCTGGAACCCCACTTTGGATGGGTAGATGGGCAGCATCCGGGAACCAGACTTCTTCTCCGGTCCTCCAGTCACACAACTCCCCCCCGAGAGAGGCCTGCTGAGCGCCTGTTCTTTAAAGATTCTGTCCCAGGCTACCCTGGTGGATCACCTGCACTTTTCCCGAACAAGGAGAGGCGCTCTGCAGGAGGCTCCTGCTGAAGTTGTTTAATCTCCTGCTCGGTTTTATTGGATATTGCAGCTCATGATAATCTTAGGAACATCCGTTTGAACTGCGTTCCACATCAAGTCACTCATTTAGTTGCAACATTGCTCAACCATTGTGAATCTCAATGAAATGAAAAGGTAAAATGCAGATGCCTAAGGTAAAAGCATACAGAGAGCAATCTTAGTAATATTTACAACAGGTCTATAAATTGTAGGAGTGTAATATTAATATTGTGGCAATAGTCCAGATGGAGTGACTGAGGGAGTGAGAAAAATATCTGCACCCCTGGAGGACAGGCCAGATTCACAGACTTAAGCTACAAAAGGGTCGCTTGTGGCTTGACGCAGGGCAGAATTCTCGATGGGACATCCAAGTGGGCCATGGAGAGGGCGGCAGGGTCTCCCTTGCTGCTGAGATCTTTGGACAGGGGCTGGTTGGCCACCCGGTTTCCAACAGTGTACAGGCTGGTTGCTGGCCCAGAGAGATGTCTCCAAGAATGCCTCCAACTGAGTGATTCTAGGACAGAGAACGCGTGGACCCCCAGATGTTGTTGGCCTGCAGCTCCCATGATCCCTTGCCATTTCCCACGCTGACTAGGGCTGATGGGACTTGCAGGCCTCCAATGTCTGGAGGATCATGGCTTTCCCACCCCCTCCCATGTTCTCACAAAAGCCCAGCCAAGGGGACCATGTGCTCAGGACTTCTCTGCTCACACGCTCCGCTGGCACCTTTCCCTGAACGGTAATGGTGAGACCTGAGCCACAGCTTCCCATTTGAACCTCCTGCTTTCTCTCTCTTCAGGTCCACTGGAAAAGCCCAAGATTATGGGCACAGCAACTTATCAAGCACAGTTGCATTTTGAACCCCACGTTTTATTAGTTTATCTGTCATAAACTAATAAAAATGAAAGCTGCCCCAGAGTGATTGCTGGATATTAAAGTGTTTCATCTTCCCGCTCTGAAAATCCACTGCATATCTGACAAATCAACACAGCTCATCCTCGGGGTCATTATTGCTTCCTAAATTACACGCGCACCAACACAAACATTAAAACTTAGAAGCTGCACTGTGTGCCCATTACTCAAAGGCAGCTTGCCCACAATGAAGCTCATTAGAGCTTGCTCATTCCAGAAAAACAGCCACAAGAAAGCTGAGCAGATCTGTCTCTTAATCAGAAGGAAAACTAAGGCAATAAAATGACTCCCAGGGAGAGGAAAAATGCAGCCTCTAAAGCAATTCATATGCGGGCAAACAAGCAAACACATTGTTACTGTCCAGATAACAGGAGTTCCATTCCTCTTGGAAATGATCCATCATTTTTCACTGTCTGCTACTGGTGGATACAGGAAATCCAGCAATTTACTTCCTGAAAATTTGTTTTATTTTCATAAAGGTTTGTAGTCCTTATAGACCAGACATCATTTCTAGATGATAACTAGAAAATGCAGTAGGCACTGCAGGAAGCTGGAAGAAGCCAGGAATGGCAGCAGGATAAGGTCTTAAAAGAGCAATTTTATGCTTCCTGACTGAGCATCCAGGGAGCACAGGATGGCTTGGAAAATGCCTCTGATGTTGGCGATGATGCTCTGACCTCAGAAGGGGGCACCGGAGGCCTGACCCGACCCCTGCTCTTTACAGCCAGCACAAAGCAAGTCATGCTGGTCCGTCTCTGAGTTTGGAAGAGCGGTCTTGGAGAGGGGGGAGCAGGGTATTCTGGTGAGCAGGTGGCTGGGGGTGGGGGGACAGGGTGCCAGTGGTTGTGGGGCTCTTCCAGCCTCCTTCGCTCCTTCTCTAGTGCCCTCAGGAAGATCGGGAAAGACTCAGGAAAGCTCGCCTCTGCCACTCCTCCCTCTTTGCTGGCTTCCACTGGACAAAGCAAAGGAAACTCGGAAGCCTCTGAGTTCAGCCTCTCGAGAAGCAGGGTCCACCTGTGTCCTAGCGGCCGAGTGGAGTTTCCTCAAATGTGTAAAGATGGGCACACCCAGAATAAATATCTAGAATACTGGCAACTGCAGAATAAAGGACGCAAAGTAAGTGGCACTATGGAAATCGGTTTGGGTTGCAAAACCAAGACAGGCCACAGAAGCTTGCTCTTCCAGAAACTAGACTACCTGGCTTCTAATTTTTAGCATTTTCTTAGCTTGGACCATGCAGGGCTAGCCTTACCTGCAACTGGGGGAGGTGGGAGATTGGGACAGATGATCGAAAGAATCAGCATCTGAATGTGGCTGCAAGACTTTTTAAAGGGTTGGTGGCAAGTCAAGTGTCCTGCTTCACTAAGGGCAGTCCTTTGTTTTGGAACACTGGCAGAGGACAGTCCTCTATCTGAAGGGGATCTCCATTTGAAGGGATGTCCACTCCTAGGGTGGCATAAAATCAAGGGACAACAGTGGTGCTGCCTGGGGGGCCTTGAACTTGCCCTTGAAGGTGCACATGGCCAGAAGGCAGGTAGGAGGAGGTCACCTGGCCAGTCTTCTCCACCGTGGTGTGAGAGAGGTATGTATTCCTGTTTAAATTACTGTTCTGGAATTGCAGATATATACAAAGCAAGAAAGAAATTATTATTCAGGGCAAGCTTCAGGGAGCAAATTGTCTCAGTCACCACTGGAATTATGTACTCTCCTCGTGTTTATAATCCAGGAGTGAATCATTTTCTTTCTGGTGACCGGAGACTGCAATTGGTTATGTCTAAAAACAAAGTTTTCATCTGAAACATGATGGGCTAATGAAAACACGCTTCTGGCTGCCCAAAGTTCTCTTCCTTTCTTTCTTTGCACTTGGAACCTTCGCAGTATCTTAGAAAGTACCTGATCACTCATGAGTAGGTCCAGCAGCTCCTCCTCAAATTTCTCTAATGAAGGGTACAGGTGAATGGAGAGCCTCTCCAAGTACCATGTTATGGTCTTCATGAGCCGTGGCTTCTGCAAGAAGTCCCCTGCAAAGAGAAGCACATGGCACAGTGCTTTGGGCAAACCAGTCCTCCACGATCCATTCCAAGGATGGACAGGACCCATTTAAGTCCCACTTGCCTCACAAGCAGGCCTTCGGAAGGCTTGCCGTTATGTCAACATAATACCAGAGGGTTATAAGCTCGAGCCTCCAAGGAGCCATACCTCTTCATACAAAGAGCATTTCCTCTGAAGAATAACCTGGGATGGGTGCAACATGAGCTATTTTGTATAAATATCATTATAGTTTGTTTGGATCAAATAAAAAGGAACAAAAAATGCAAGATGGCCACTGCCTTCTCCATTCCCCCACTATTTCCATTTGAGCATATTTATAGCATTCCTGCATGTATTGTTTTCCACTTAAAAGCAAAATTCTCAAAGCAGTTGAATTGATGCAATTCACCAAAGAGCAGTGGCCTAGGCGAAAACCAAACCATAAAAATAAGCACCTTCCCAAACACTTGAAAAGTCAGGCAGCAGGGCCAGCCTGCTAGCGTGGGAATGCTCCCCCTTCAAGGTGACTTCAGGCCTTGCAGGAGGAGGAGGTAGTTGCTGCCGGCCAAAGGCAGCAACTTTGGGAGAGGCTGCACTGCAAACCAAGGTGTGGAGAAGGCACGAGAACTTGTGAAAAGTCTGTGGAGACAGGAAAAGGGGCCACAGGCTGGTTCTGTGAAGACACAGTGGCTCTGCGGTGTTCCTCAGATGCAGCAGGTCCCAAGACAAGCCATCCATTCCCTACGCAAAGCCTTCCGTGGCCGTGGAGCATGCTCAGTTCTCAGCAGGCCGAGGGACTGCCCCTCCCACATAGGGTATTCCATCTTATTTAGGACTGAGATATCCTCAGTGAAAGGATCATGCAACTTTTATATTGTTGGAGAATATATGAATAGGAATATTGTACTCATATTGGTTAAACAAAGATTTTCAAATGTTGGGCTTTCAGGCTGTCAGAACTGATTTTTGTCATTTGTGGCAGAAATGAACAAAAGAACAATGATATTAGAAGATTGTATTGGAAGTAATTTAGCTGATTTTGACTACCCTGTAACTCATTAACCACTGACAACATTACTGAATGTAAAGGGAGATTCATTGACATCAATTCAGAACGTGTGCAACTCGCAACAATAACATTTGGGCTCCATATTGGAGAATAGATGCTGTGCCCTCTGCCTCCCGCTGGCTGAGGAAAATTCTTCATATTGTCAAAATTGACGGAACTAATAAAGTAACATAATAGAGGCCATACTCTAGAAGACTTCGCAGAGAAATGAAATGTGTTTCTCAGTTACTGGAATACAATTGTTACTGGAAAAACATGTTTTTGGTGATTTAAAATCTTTTCTGCATGTGCTTATTACCTGCGGAAATAAATATACTGCCAACATTGTCACTGAAAGGATGTATCTTGGTAATTTAACATCTATCACACATGATATATGCTTTCCTTTTTCTTCTTGAAAATAATTTGAAAAATACAAAACCAGTATGGACACACATATGTTTAGGGGGCAGGCAGGCATCACAGACTTCAGATATTATCCCTAGCCTTTCAAAAAAATGAAAAAGAATTGTAGAATAATAGAGCTGGAAGGGGCCCTTAAGGCCACTGAGCCCAACCCACTGCTCAGTGCAGGATTCCATTTCAAGCATCTCTGACAGGGGTTCCAACTGCCCCATGAATGCCTTCAGTGGGGGGGAGCCCTCCCCCTCCCTGGGTAATCAAGGGCCTCTGGTGATCCTTTAAGACTGAGGAACAAATTTATAGTGGCATCAGCTTTTTATGCTCCAAAGCCTACTTTGTCCAGACAGAAGTCCAGACACAGGTGGAAGGCAGCCTACTGGGGGCAGCCAGACCCACTGAGAGAAGGCCCTACATTCCATCTCCGGGTCTGGAACCCAGGAGCACTGCTCCTAATCCTTGTGGCCTGGGGTCAGCTCTAGATATTTTGGACCCACTCCCAGCTTTCTTGACTAGTGGTTGTCCAGACAGGAGCTTCCAGGATGCGAGGTTCAAACAACTGGAGACCAACCTTCTGTGCACCGCTGGTGTTGATAGTGCTGAGGCAGACTTACAGAGCAGTCTGTGAGGACAGGAAAAGCCATATTCCCTTCACAGGAAAGTCTATAGCTCAGAGGAAGTGTGCATGCTCGCCACGCGGAAGTTCCCAGGAGCATCTCTAAATATGGTTCAAAAGGAGTTCTGCCTGAGAGTCCGCCAAGTGCTGAACGAGGGCCTGGCCCAGTCTAAGGCTGCTTCAGTGTTCCTCATGGCAAAGCCCTCCTGAGGCTAAGCAGGTCCAGAGTGTGTGTGTGTGCCTGTATACGCGTGCTGAGAGGCCTGCCTGCCTGCAAGCCCAATCCATGCTGCTGTGAGTCCCACCGTGGAAGGTCGGTGGGACACAAGAGGGAGGCAAAGATGCATTGTTAATCTCAGTTGCAGTAGGGACAGCACAGAGTTGGGGGAAATGCGGTTCCCAAGCAGAGAAACGCAGGAGAAGGAGTGCCTGCACCAAAGGACCATTGCTCAAAACACAGTGGGCTAGAAAATGGCTCCCGCTGCGCACCAGCCGGCACCGTCCTCGTTTCTCATTCTTTCCTGTCACTGTGTTCCTATTCCCATTAACAGCCAAATGCAACCCATATTCTAGTGCAAACGGTAAAGTATCAAATCAAGGTGGGGGTGACCCAGTTATAGTTGGCAACTAATTGGCAGAGCATGCTGAACTAATTACATTAATGCCAAGTAAGGGACAATTTCCTTCTCTAGAGGGACAGCCCCTTTCAGTCGCTCTTCTGCCCACATTATCACATCCACACAAGTTCATACACAATACTCTTTATACAGCTGTGGAGCCTTTTACATTAAATCAGAGGCATAAACACACCTTGTTGTTGTTTTGTTTAGGCTGAAAGAGCATTTGCACATAATGCTGGTGGGTTTCCTTGGTGAGCACAAGCACGAAAGTTCCTGCGTGAATCATCCAGCTCTCTTGCTTGCCACAAATGGGTGAATAAGCTAGAATTCAGTTTTGTTTCAGCACATTACATGTCACTACATGTGAACCAGGAACTGAGGCTTTAATTAAACCTTACTAAGTTGCTAAACTAGGCAATGGCAGACCCTGGTTTCTTTAACACGCTGGAGTAGAGTGCACGTTAACCCACCATTCTTAGCCTGCACGCAGTGGCCAGTGAGGAATCAGCAAAAGCAAAGCAGAATTCTGCTCCATTCCTCCTCCCGATCCTGGAGGAGGTCAGTGGGGAACCGCCAGGAACTGGCAAGAAATCAGGGCTTGATGTTACATCCCAGTCCGGGTGCATTTGGTAGAGGGGCTTATTTATTTGTCTGATTTTTATCCCACCCCATTAGCCATAAGGGTCCCTGGGTGGGTGGGTTGCAACATTTAAAAATATACAATAAAATAGCAATTAATATAACAACCCAACGAGCCGAGCCAAGCCATGCCATTAAGAGGCTCAAGAGCTCCCCAAGCACATGTGGCACCTGCCCACCAATTCCACTGCCACTGGCTAAGAGACTCAGCAGAATGTTTTCCTCCCATGTTGCTTCAAAGGAGAAAAAGCCTTTATATTGGATCCCAAAAGCAGGGAGAAATATGGAATCCTACACTTGGAAAAGAAAAACTTCTTGCTTCCAAAAGGAAAACAAGCTGAAACAAACAATTAACAAGCTAATGCTAAAATTATGGTTCCACCTTAGTCCTACTACGGAAGTGCCTGAGGCAACCAAGTGTGTGGCCCATCACTCAAAGACGGCTCCTCGGAAGGGGCAGGAGCCGCTATTCTCCCCTTGGCACAACTCTTCACCCTTCCTGGCCCATCGGGAGAAAGTTGTACTTGAGCAAATGCAAGTAGGGGAGGAAGGTCAGCAGCAACCCATTCCTTGCTGTCCTGGGCCCGCTGGAACACTACAAACCAACTGCAGCCTCAAAGCCCAGATGCTCATAATTCCAAAATTTCAGGTCCTTCCAAAGGCACCTGCCAAACAAGAGCAGGGCAGAGGCTGGAGGCACATGTGGGCTGGTAGCCAGAAATTCTGTGGTGATACTAAACATGTTGTGGTGGTTTAAAAACAGACTGGACATGAACCTGGAGACTGGTGTCCTCTTTCCGCCAGCCCAGCTGCCCAGTGTGGAACAAGAAGCCCCTGCTGGAGACAGGTGCTGCAACTTCACTAATGAACAGCTGGGAGACGGTCAAAGCAGCAGAAAGGAGAGAAGCGCTGAAGCTTATATCAGCACCACCTAGACAGCTGTGGAGTCTTCTAGTAGGAGCCCCACTCTTCCTTCCATGGAAACACAGAATTTGGAACTGTTGTGCTGTTCACCAGTTCAGAACCTACTTGGATGTGGAGTGGGATACAAATACTGTGAATAAGCACCACCTGGGCACAACAGCCTCATGGTCACCAGTTCTGCTTCTAGGGAAAGTTCTGGCTTGATCTGATCTTGGACCATTTGTTCATCTTTCTGCTAGTCCAGGGTATTTGCAATGCTCTCCCCCAGCACCATGTTTCGAATGCATCTGCTGCCTTCCTGTCAGCCTTCTTCACTGTCCAGCTTCCACATCCCTGACTGAGCGTACAGTGGCATGGAGGATCTTGGCCTCGGCCTCCGGTGAAACATCCTTGCAGCTGATGACCTGTTCTTGCTGCCCTTCCAAGGCTCAGTCTTCTTCAAATTTCTCAACTGCAGTCTCTGTTTGAATTGATTGATTTTGCATACCTTGACTCATTCTCAGTGTGAGTTCTTTATTGTTGATACGACAGTCATATGATTCTGCTATAGTTCTTTTTCTTATTTTTCAGCTGCAGTTCAGCTTTTACATATTCTTCTTTGACATTCATTGGGTGTAATTTCAAATCATTGCTTCTTTCTGCCAGTAATATGGTAACATTGTATGTCAAATTATTGATTTATCTTTCAGCAATTTTCACTCTTTCCTCTGCTTTTAATCCAGCTTTCCTTATGGCATGTTCTGCATACAGACTGAAGAGATAGGGAGGTAAAATAGACCTTTGTCTGACACCTTTGCCAATGGGAAACCATTCTGTTTCTCCGTATTTTGTCTTTACAGTAGATTCTTGTCTACAATATAGGTTACGTATCAGGATAATAAAGGCTGAGGTATATCCATTCCTCTCAGGATCATTCATAGCTTCTTGAAAAAGGCATTGCTGCAGTCTATCAAGCATAGACTGGTCTTTCTTTGAAATTAGTTGATGCACACCGGTTAACCAGTACATATTTGCGATATGTCTTCAAGTACCTTTTCAAAAACCAGCTTGAACATCAGGCATTTCATACTCCATGTAGGGTAAAAAGGAATAAATGGACAGTTCCCTTAATAGATATACAGCGTCCCTTAAGAGCTGTATTAAGACTGATGCTTGTTGATAATGAACTAATTACATGTTAGCAGTGAGCCTGCCATGTTTGCAGATGGCAATAGCAAGATGAAATGACATGCAAAAGAGCTCTAAAAGGATATCTCCAAACATCTTGGATAAACAACACAATGGTGAATGCAGTTCAAGTGTCAGGCAGGGTGTGGGGACCTAACCTAACACATATCCTGCAAAAATCAGAACTGGTGGTGTTCTTGCAATGATGGAAAATGGCTCAGTGAGAACATCAACTCACTGTGCCACAGCCATGGAAAGAGAAAGTCCCAGGCTAAGAATTAATTGGAAAGGAGTTAAATATAAAATTTCTGTGGATAACATATGACCTAACAAGAATGGTTGTTGCGGCTCCACTTACAATGCAATGTAAAGTTCTGGCACAGTTCACAGTACATAATGAATTTCTGGAGTTCATGGCCACAAGATGCAGTGATGGCCACTGAGCCAGGAGGTTTTAGAGGTTAGACAAAGTACAGGAGGATAAGAGTGCAGTCCTGGGGCCTCCCAAAGTCCTCTGGGAGGCCATGGGATATTCCAAGTCCCAGCTCTGAGGTCCAGTGACTGGCACACATGCAGCCCTGGCCTGTTTGGCTGAGCCCTTGCCCCAGCCCTGAGCAGGAGGGACTGCCCTGGCTAGCCCTCCCCTGAGATCTCTGCTGGGCCTTGCGGGGGGCAGAAAGGGGCATGCCAAGGTCAAGAGAAAGCTGAGGCCTCCTCTCCCCCAGCACAAGACGGTCCGAGGGAATTGCCCAGAGAAACTACAAGGCGAGGCAGTGAGGCAGAATGATGCTGCTGCACCTCATTCCAGGCCCAGGATGCACAGAAGCCTCCATATTTGGAAGCTTATGCCCAGGCCATTGGCTGATGGGTTTGCAGCCCATGTCTCTCAGTGGCTAAGAGACATGACCACAGAATCACAGTGAACAGTGAAGCTGGAAGGGGCCAGAGGGCCAGAAGGTCCAACCTCTGCTCAGGACAGGACTCCAAGCGAAACTCTCAGATGACTGTCCAGCTGCCTCTTGAATGCCTCCAGGATGGGGGAGCCCACCGCCTCCCTGGGTCACTGGACAGTCAGGATTTTCTTCTTGATGTTCAGCTAAAACCTGGCTTCTGGTAATTTGCGCCCATTATCCCATGTCCTGCATGCTGGGATGATAGAGATGAGATCCTGGCCTTACAGAGTCTTGAAGAACGCTATCATATCCACCTCTCTTCTTGAGACTGAACATGCCCAGGTCTTTCACTCTCTCCTCACAGGGCTTTGTTTCTAGGCCCTGGATCACCCTTGTTGCCCTCCCTTGAATGCTTTCCAGCTTGTCTGCATCTTTCTTAATCGGTGGTGCCCAGAACGGGACACAATGCTCCAGATGAGGCCTCACCAGCAAACTAATGCTTTTTATTATTGGAATGTTACATGTCTGTTAATGCAGCTCAAGATAGCATTTGCCTTTTTGGCAGTCACATCAAATTACTGACTCATTCAGCTTCACAGTAGGGATATCGTGCATCATTTTCTGAGTTAATCTGAGGTTTGCTGAACTTTAATCTCAAGCAGAGACAGAAGAGAGTAGCACTGCAGGGCAAGAAGCAGGTGGAGGCCGAGAGAAATGAGCTTGCTTGATCCTCACGTAGTCTGTGCTCTGCCAGCAGCTCTGCTGAGCACCAGAGAATCCCCTTTTCACCCACAGGATGCATCCATCTCGATTACACTAATGGAGGCTGAGGAGGTGCGACACCAACACTCGGCACCGCGAAGAGTGACTTTGCTAGAGGTGACATGGTTGTGCGGCTTGTGGCTCAGAAAGTTCATGGCCGAACGGCAGCGGACTGAGAGATGGATGAGTCTGTTGGCAGGGATGACTGACTGAGCTTCCCGGATCCCTCGAACACAGCTGCAACAGCGCAGCTCCTCCAGGACCAGCTCTGGGGAGCTCCTCTCGCCACTGAAGGATCCTGAGCTGCAGGCGCCCAGGCTCCCAGAGGTATTGAGGAAACCCTGGCTCAGGGATGGTTTTGAGACAGCAATGGCTGCTTCTTGCAAAAAGCGCAAGGTGCATAAGGACAGGATTCCTAACCTGTCCGTCCTATTCCTCACTTTCTTTTTTGCCTGCCTTGGAGATCTGCATGCAGATGTTGACAGACCCAAAGCTGGTTCACACTTGAACCCTCCAATTCTCTCTCTCTCTCTCTCTCTCTCTCTCTCTCTCTCTCTCTCTCTCTCTCACACACACACACACACACACTCCATTCCAACCTGGAAGAGCAAGAAGCACCTTTTCTGCCATTTCTGAGGCTACCTGTGGGGAGGTATCTCCTTTCCCAGGGAAAGTGTCTTTCAGCCTGGGGGACTGGACCTCCTCAAGCCACGGGAGCAGGAGCCAGGAAAAGCCCGTAAGCCCAGCTTGAAGAGGACATGGCAGGACCGAAGAGGAGGCAGCACTGCTCCCTGTTAGCAGCAGGGCCTCCCATAGCTCAGTGGCAGTGCGCACACTTCGCACTAGGACAGTCCCCAGTTCAAGCCCAGCATCTTCCCTGCACTGCAGGGCAGGACGTGTTCCGGTGGGGCAAAGCTCCAGGACCAGGTGTCAGGGTGGCTGTCAGGAAGCACCTCCTGACGGTTAGGACCCCTAGGACACGGAATGGGCTTCCATGGGAGGTGGTGGAGGCCCCGTCGGTGAGGGCGTTCAAGGAAAGATTGGGCAAACACATGCTAGGTATTACATGAGCAGAGCCGGCTGGAGCCGGGGGTCAGGCTGGGTGGCCTGGGAGCTCCCCTGTGACTCGCTTAGTTTCCATGTTTCTATCTTCAAGCTACGGCTAGAAGAGCCTTCTCCCACATGAAACCTGTGGCCCATCTGGGTGACAGTGGCGAGGCAAACCGAGGCTCTCGCTTGGCATGAGGCAGCTCTGTAATACTCTGACCAGCACCGACAGGCTGGAACTGTGTGTGCACATGCGTCCCTCATCACCCCGATTCTGTAACTGGGACGAGCAAGAGAAACCCACAAGAACATGCTGCAGCCTGCCTCTGCTCCTGCTACAGGCGCTAGCCAGGCCGGCCGGCCGGCCAGTCTGCTTTAAGGATGCGCTGTTCCACCCCACCCAGGCATTCTGCATTCTGAATGGCCACTGCACATGCTCAAGCCTCGGCGGGCCGCATGTGCAGGGGGACTGGGGGTCCCCCACCAAAAGACGGGTCTTTTATGCCGCTTAAAAAATGGGGTTTTCCCATGGGTACCAACCCTTCCCTCTTGCTTCTCAGTAGCCCCAATTTGGAGGAGCAACTCAGCACCTGATGAGTTTATCTTCATTATTAGCATACGTGATCATTGAGCAAAACAGACAAATTTGCACAGCCAGTTCAAACCGATCTCTAGGTGCATGCACAACAGATGTGCTAGCACATCCTGGGTTGCACACTCACCACTGCTGACAACTAGCAACATAAGCAGGAGCCCCCTCCCCACTCCCGTTGCTGCTGAGCAATGGCGACTGAGCAGCAAACTCCACCTCCGCTCCGGTTTCTCCCTCCGCCTCCGGACATGCAGCAGCAGTTCATTTCTCTGGTGCGGTGGCCTCCTATCCACACCCAGGTAGCCTGTCAGGGGCAACGGCAGCCTGCATTCAGGTCACACTTCCAGGATGTTCAAGAGACCACTCAAGTTTAATGCGACACCAAGCACCTCAAGAGAGGTGTTGCCCCATGTGAAGCGAGCTTTAAAAAGAACACAGAGCAAGGACGACATACAGTGATGTGCAAAGGTGCAGCAAAGAGCATTATCATTCCCCTGTTTCACAGGTAGGAGTGGAAGGTAAAGGTCAAGGAAACAGCTTGTCCAGGCCACCAATGAACTCATGGCTAAGGCAAACTCCGAACCCGGGCCGTGGCTCACGCTCAGCTCCTTTCACCACCAGTCATGGGGCCATGACATTTATGAGGTTCCAATTTGTTCCTATTCCCAGGCGCTTGTCCGGGGTGGGACTACTCACCTTCAAAGTCCCTGAGTTATGGAGAAACATTTTTTTCCCTAGGTATCTGCAGCGGCTGACACCTTCGTGCCAAGAAGGTCCCAGGAGGGAAGAAAGAGGCAGTGGATCCTCCCGGAACATTAAGCACCCCCCTCTCCTCCTCCCCGTCCCCAAGATTCAGAGCAGACGTCACTGAGCCTCTCTGCAGCGTGAGGAGGTGAGACCCGGCAGCTGGCAACAGGTTGAAGCAACACGTCTGATGAAGCGGCTTCAGAGCCACAGGAAGTGTGGGGAACAAGACTTTCTGACAAATTAGCTTTGCTAACACTAGAATCTGCCTTAATTCAATTTTGGGAGCCAAATATACCTCCTCCATTTCATAGAGGCTGTTATCTGAAGCTGCAGAGTATCAAATTACAGAGTACTTTTGCTGGAAGTACCCATTTGCAGCCAATTTCGGGCCCTCTGCTCTTTTATGTCCCGTTACCAAGTAGTATTTACTGCTGTGCTGCCTTGGTTAAAGAAGCGCAAACAAGAACAGAGGGGCTGGAGGTGCAGCTCTGGAGGACACTGATTCCTGTCTCAGCAGCACACCCACTTGGGGCCCCTTGTGCCCAGAACATCAAGGAGAACCAGGAACTGGTCTGTCTCACAGCCTCCCCGTTTCACATACTGACAGCGGCCGGGCAATGGAAGCAACGCACGTGCACCCAAGACACGGAATGGGCTTCCACCAAATTGGGTGAGACCCCACCCGCCCTTTCCTCAGCTCGCCCTGCTGAGCCCTAAAGACCGGGGCAATCTGGGAGGTCTTCCGCACTGCCCAGAAGTCCTGCGGTGGTGAAACTGGGAAAAGTTTATTTTATACTGTATTTTTGTATTTTTAATTTAATGTTTATATTTTTGATTTATATTATAATTATTTTAACTTATTGTTGTAAGCCGCCCCGAGGCTTCGGCGAATGGGGCGGCATAAAAATGTTTTAATTAATTAATTAATTAATTAATGCCTGAAGAAAAGGCATCAAGGTCGAGCCTCTCCTTGCCGATGAGCCCAATGGACAGGTGTGGCGCTGGGCAGGCACCCCAGCGCGTCTTGGAGACCCGAGAGACAAGACAGGCTCTAGCAGGAGAGAACATGGTCCCTGGCCCACCTGAAAGGGCTGGCAGTTTCCAGAGGCCAGTGCGCTGTACCCACCCACCAGAGATGGAAGCCCGAATGTGCTGGCAAAATGTGCAGCCCTGAGGAGAGCAGACGGAGGGGGTCATGGCATCCCTCTAAGTCCCTCAAAGGCTGCCACAAGGAGGAAGGCCAGGATCTTTTCTCACTGATAGCAGAGTGCAGGGCATGGAATAATCAGCTCAAGCTGCAGCAACCCAGGTTCAGGCTGGCCATCAGGAAAAGCTTCCTCGCTGTCAGAGCAATGCAGCAGTGGAAGCAGCTGCCTGGAGAGGTGGGGGGCGCTCCCACACCGGAGGGATTCAAGGCGGAACTGGGCGGCCACCTGAGTGGGACGGTGCAACTTGAGGGGGAGTGGACTCAATGGCCTCCGTGGCCCCTTCCAGCTCTTCTGCTCTGTGATGCCACGACCCCTGCGGCATGGCCCGAGGGAGGGGAGAGCAGGCTGCGTGTGCCTTCAGGGGGAGGCCTCCCACCTCCGCTGCTGCACCACCCATTTTTGGCAGCTCAGGGCCTGCAAAAAGGGTCAGAGAGGGAGTGTGTGGCGCACACATTGCCCACCCATGTCAGGTCTTCGTGGATTCCAACTGGCGC
Organism: Varanus komodoensis; assembly: GCF_004798865.1. NCBI lineage: Eukaryota > Metazoa > Chordata > Lepidosauria > Squamata > Varanidae > Varanus > Varanus komodoensis. The sequence continues at coordinate 142,060 of NW_025335301.1, forward strand.
ATTGACTCGTGCGTAGAACGGAGGGAGACCCAGCGCGTGACCCTGAGCCTCAGCACAGCATGCTCCCAGTGTCCCTTCCCCATTGCGAGGTTGGCCAGCCCATTCCGCACCGGCTCAGGTTCCGGGGGAGTTTCCGAGATGAAGCAAGGAAGAGGACGCCCTGCTCTGTACTCAGCCTCTTCTTGACAGCACTCCTGGTTTTGGCGAGGAACAGCAGGTAATTGTTTAGGAAGGGGCTCTGCCGGCCTGTGCCCTCCTTGCCGTGCTGCCCCAGCTCGCATCTGACCAAGCGTGGGATGTGCAAAGTCTGGACTGAGAAAACGACTTCTTTTGACCTTCCTGAGATGCTCCTATGGATAAGGAGCACAAACACTCTGAATTTCGCTGCGGGCAAAACTCTGCGTTAGCACAGTGCCTCTGCCAAAGCATTCACCTTTTGCCCCCACTCTCGAGCACCTTGCCCATCTGATCTTATTTATATATCACAGGATGCCTTTTAGAGCGCAGCTCTCACCAGGTGGCATAGATTAAACATGAGATTCATAAAGGCGCAGTAAAATAATCAGAGCAGACTGCAGCACCCCATTCCAGAGAGCGGCTTGTGAGGAAGGCCTAAATCATGGCAAAAAGATTCATATCAAACACTCGGGATAGAACGGGCTGGGTTGAAAAGGCCTTCTCTCTTTTGCCGGCCAACGAGCCTTACTGGTGGGTAAATGTGATTTTGAAGATCTTAGCCTACACAGAGAGGATTGTGTGGCTGAAGGCCATTCGACCTGTTCAGAGCAGGAAAAGGGAAAGCCATCACTTCAAATGGGCTTAGAAATGCACTGGCAACCAGTGTGACTGGTGAAAGTTGGTGCCAACATTTGGATGGCTGCATTTTGCATTAAGAGACCTCGGGAACCTCACCAGTTCTCTGCGAGGCTGCAAAAATGGAGGCCAACGGGCACAACAGGACCCCTGCCAACTCCCAAAGAACCCTCAGGTGTCATGGTCTGGCGCTTTTGTAACTTCCACTGCCCCAAGGAACCTGAAGTGCTCCTTCTGACACCACAAGCTAAGCCAGTTGTTCACCTCGACAGCCCTCCTTTCCCTGGCTGGCCCAAATCCCCAGATGGGCAAGACAGAGGAAAAGTCCACTTGGACCTTTAAACCCCTGGGTTTCTTGCCCAGAGTGTCAAAGTCCCTCGGGATCCCACCCACCCTGAGCTGGGCTATGTCGTGCGTGCACACATGGATCACCAGGAGCGGCTGGTGACCCCCCGAGGGAAGGAGACGCTCTACTCCATCTGTCACATGCTGGACGCATGTGCCTGGCAGGCAACAGACCTCCCTCGCCCCGAGATCAGGGTGGCACACGGCCACCTCAGTGCCCCTCAGCAGGGCACTAGATGACCGTGTCTTGACCCTTGCCTCTCCTGCAGCGGCCCCCTGGCCACAACTGGTCTCAGGTGTAGATCCTGGACAGGTCAGTCCCCCAGGTCCTCATCAGCCCCTGCCTCCCCAAGCAGAGGACACCTGTTTCCCAGCTCCAGGTTCACGCCTCACGCATACCTTCATGTGCTGCTAAAACACCAGGGATCCTCTGTGAGCTGGACACAGGGGTGTTTTCCGGAAGGAGGTGAGAGATGGCTTCCAGGGGGACATGTGTCTGCAGGGTGCACTGCAGGTGAGTGCTGCCCATCATTGCCATGTACTGGTTTCCTGAAGAAAGGGGAGAAGAGCCCACTTAAAGATTGTGACAGAGATAAAAGAGAGCTGGTTCATCCCAGTTCAGAGAAAGCCAACAGCCTCTCCTGGGATTCAGAAACATCACATTCAAAACAACAAACTGGCTGGGGAAAGGCCTCATGAAGCACAAGAAATCCCAATTCCATACAATGAAACCCCAGTGACCTATAATGCAAAAGGAAGAACTTCACTCCCCTGACAAGAGGACAAACATGGAGAATCTGGCATGTTTCCAAAGGAGAGAACTGTTGGACCCCAGGTGAAAACCTGCTTTCCCCACCTGGTAAACCAACTTTCTTTGTGGACCAGGCAGCAGCCCATCTTCCAGGTGCAAAGCTTTTTGCATGCACTCCTGAATGAGGTCTCTGGACTTAGGCATCGCCAGTCTCAGGAAAGCTGCAAATGCGCTCCGAGCAGAGCCTGGCTCTGCCTGCGAAGGGATAAGCAGATGGCTGCCTCTCTTCTGACAGAAAAGCCACCCCCCCCACCCCGATCTCCAGGGTGTTTGCCAGCGTATCTCCTGAAGCCTCTCTTGATGGGCCAAAATTCCAAGCCTTAAGATACATTCCTGTGCATGTTTAGACAAGAGAAGGCCTGCAAAAGTAGACTCTGCCATTCAGGAGGTTATCAGAGTGTGGGTTTGCTCAACGATTCCCTGCCAAAGCTGTAAGATCCACAGAGCTCCCCCAGCTGGGACTATTACACATGTGGGCACTAAAATCTCTGGAAAAGGCAGGTTTGCCCACCCAAGGCAGACTTCTCATAAACTCCACGAATCATGAGCAGATCTACATCTATTCCACAATTCCACACAAACACCCAAAGGCTGCAGGACCTAGTACTGGGACCCATTCAGTATCCCAAAGAATCTGCATGATTAAGAAGCAAGTTTCTAGTCCTTAGGTTGTGAGTAGGTTTTCAAGTGTGCAGGTCATTGTGTTTCTCAGCCGTGGGCTAAAGGGTTGAGGGATCCCAAGGAATGGCTAACGCTAGATCCAGGTTTGCTTCCAAGGAGACTTGCTTGTTGCAAGCAGCATATTACCAGCAAGTTTTTGCAAAGGGTGAAGCAGCAAGTCCCTTACAATGCCTGCAGGGCATGCTTCAAACAGTCGGAATAGATGGTCAGCAACCACCACCCCCTTCAGGATGTTGGTGTCCAGCCAATGCACAAAGGAAAATGGCAGCTTATATATGTTAACCAAGAGAAAAGGGGCAGCTGCTGAACAGGTGTTGTGCTCTAGGTGGCATGGAACTACTTGCTTACCTCATTAGCAAGCCAAAATGTAAACTATACGCAGCTTCCCACCAAGGTGCTCTACAACACACAACGTTTCCCATCCTCATCAACATGAGACAAGACAGAACAGTGGAGAGTTCCCATCCTGCCTGCCAAGATATTCCCCCTCCAAGTGCCAAAATGAGAGGAGGCAGTATCATAAGCTCATTAAGCTAATCATACAGCTAAGGATAAGCTTGTTAGCTGGTCCGATAAGGTGGGATCCCAGGCAGTACACGGCTGCGTGCCTGTCCTTTGCCCATCTTTCTCCGGGCCAGAAAACAATACATGCAATTCCAGTTAATTAAGTGCAATGGGGAAGCTTGAGTGCAGCACTTTCCTCATGCTAAGGAAGGCCTATACTTTCAGAGGCAGAGACCAAGACCTGGATTTTACAGCGACAGCCCAATACCGCCACGTAGATGACACCTCTGAAGTCAGGCGTGGCTCAGCATTTGGAATTATCATACTATTTGGAATTTTCTTAAGGCCAGTGCATCATAAAACCATAGGGCTAGAGGGACCTTCAGGCCTGCACCAGTGGTCTCTGTCTCCCTCTCCTTGCCCCCAAACAGTCTTACTTCTCCCTCAGTGTGCCCAGTCTCATCTTCATCTTCTAAACAGTTGGCCAGTTTGCCCTGAGGATGGTGCCCGCAGAAAATGCCCAACTTGAAAAAGTGCTATCTTGCCTAATTGCCACCAGCGAGGACCCCCGTCCCTCCCAAAGGGGTTCAGTTCATATCCTGGACCGCACAAAGCGACTGTCCAGAATTCACCAAGCAGTTGAAAAAGGTTGCCACAGCTTCATGCTGCATCACATAACAATCAGCGGAGAGAGAAGAGGAACTGAGCAGAAAATATACAAATAGTGCATGATATCTAACAGCTTTCAGGGACCAGTCTGCCTGAAGACCAAGATCAAGACCTCCTTTCTGGTCTTCTAAGGCAAACTTTTAATCTAAATTAAAAGGGGGAATGCTACTTCCCTCTTACACCTGGCAAGGCTGATTTTTAGAATGCATTGAACATACATGCCAGCTGCTCTTAGAGATGCTTGTGTAATGAGTTGGAGCATGAGTTCTTGATCAGGGTGTGTCTCCTAATCAGAATGAGGCAATCCCAGGACAGTGATTCATGCAGGGAGGCAACAGGCAGCTGTGTCTGAAGGTGGCCATTTCTCTCTCTGTGTCTGTGTCAGAAACTCCTGAAAGCTTAATTTGCTCCTCATGCAGAGGCGGGGCAGAACTGCCCATCCCAGGGGAGACCGTCTGGAAGGGGAGAAGGCCAGAGCATGGAACAGGCAGCCTCTCCTGCAGACGGGTGCTGCAGCAGTTCCTGATCTGAGAACAGGAAGGAGAAGTGGCAAACTCTGACGGCCTGTCCCCAGGCCCCCTCTCTTCCCAAACCACATGTCCCTTTCGTCCACCTCTCTAAACCAGCACTCTATCCTTCCACCAAATTTCTGGAATCTATGGCCTTTTGTTTGCAAGGAATACAGCAAGTCCAGCCAAAGAGAAGCAACTTACTCTCGATAGGCTCCTGGAGCAGCGGGTGCAAGAGTGCCCGTGGGGTCCCATGATAGAGGCTGAGCCTGCAAGAGAGCGGGGCAGGTCATGATCACTCAGGTTCAGAAAGGTGTGGCACCAAACTGCTTCAAGATACTTCTGGTCTCCCAGACTTTCCTAACTTCCTGCAATTCCTCCTCAGCCCCTCTCATCTTCCATCTCCTCTCCTTTCCCCTTGCTCCTTCCTAGGAACAGTATTAGGATTATTCTTGGTGTGAAAACTCCCTTCGGCCCCCCATGACACCTGTGCAGGCCCCACAGTCACTATGTCTGGGCTGGAAAGCTCAGGCCGGCACCTCCACCAGTTGCCCCGCAGCAGCGAGGCCTGCTGTTTGCTGGCGGGGGGCGGGGAGGGGGCAGCGCTGGCAATGCGGTTCGTTCCGCAGTTCAGGGCTGGAAACTGCCTTGGGCTCCTTAGCAAAAGGGCAATGTAGAAATGTGTGAAATAGGCAATGAAAAAAATCACCCCTGTAGGGTGATGTATGGAGTGCACAGAATCAAGGGGCACAGAAGCATCTTCTGCTACATATTCCAACCCAACCCGATGCCCAGATATTCTAGAAAGGCACTTTTCTGACATGCTTTCGAAGAAAAAGCTCCTGGCAGGGAGGAGCAGGGCCTTTTCCATGGTGGCACCCTCTTTGTGGAAATAATGCCGGACTCACTCCCCAAGACTTCTGGCTGGAAAAGGCTGCTATAACCTCTTGGGCCGCCCTACCCAAGAGGCTGTCCAAGGCAAGTCTCTTTCCCAGCCCAACTGTTTAAGATTCCTGACGCTGGTTGTGCTGGAATTGGAACTCGGCTCTTCCACAGACAAAGCCTGTGCTCAGCCACCCTTTGCGGCCAAAATGCCCGTGAGGACCCCTGGCCGATTTCTCTGTGCCCAGGCTGCTTCCAAACATCATGTGCCTACCCTGTGCCCCTCGGAGCCAGACTGGCTGGCTCAGATTTGCTGTTAAATAAACGGAGTATCCCAAAGCCGCACGACAGATGCTGGATGGTCCCGTCCCGTCTCCTGGCAGCAGCCACGACCTCGACCACCAAGACGATGCTGGGATAATCCAAAGAGGTGTGAAAATAAACAGCCTGCAGAGGGAAAAGCAAGAGTTTGGTCAACGTGCCGGACATCACGCTGCGCTCCAGGGAGGCTGAGACAGTCCGTAGCAGCAGTGTGCATGTCCCCTGGTCTCCCGCATGGTCAGAACCATGGAAAAGTGCTGGGGAGCCTGGGGCGGGGGCATGATCAGGGACCTCCTGGGAGCCCCCAGCAGCCCTCTGAGGCAGCCGGGCTACTCCTCCCCACCCTCGGAACCCAGGGAGCATTGGGGGGTGGGAGGAGGAGGAGCAGGCCCCCCCTTCTTCTGGGCTTTCCGCTTGCCAGGCAAGCCAGGGGGAGCCAAGGAAGAAGGTGTGGCATGGCTGTGTGACCTATTTCAGCCTTATTCCGCCCAGATCTGGCTCCAGTGGAGCAGATGGCCAAGCAACATGGTGGGGAAATGGCCACTGGTTTGTGCACACCAAGCCAGGCACCAAGCCAGACCCAGTCCTGCAACCTGAGGGTCAGAAACAGGCACTTCCTCCTGACCGGGGCAGGTCGAATTCTCAAATGGCCACTGATGCAAGAACAGGGGAGTAGCGTCTGCCTCAGAAGCGGCCATGCTGATGGTGCCTGCAGCGTTCTGCTTGCCGGCAAGGAGTGCAGGGCGTGAAGGCGCCCGGCCCTTCCCAGCCAGTGCAGCCGCTGGGCTTGGCGTCTGGCAGCGAGCGCTGGCAAGCCCTCCTTGCCTCACCATTGGTGGGAGCAGGTCTCTCAGCGCTTTCCCCAGGATCCAGGCTTGTGGGGAGGGGTGCGTCCCCCGCCCGCTGCACCACATGCATGCAGAGTCCCACGCCTTGTTCCCGCTGTGCTGGCTGAAGTGCTTAGAAGGCAGGGCAGAGCTGCCAGGCCTCCCTGAGGGGCCACAGCGGCACAGGGCCAGCACACAAGGACTCTCTGGCCTCGCCTGACCCACGCCTGAGGCGTGCTGGTGTCCTTCACCAGCACATCACTCATCAAGGTATCATTTGCCAGATCGACCACTGCATGACCTCACTGCTCAGGTGCCCACACTGGGGCTTCGGTCACTGGAGATGATCTGGACCCTCAGTGGGCGAGAGGCAGGCTGCGTTGCATGAGCACCCTGCAGAAGCGGCACGACAGGTGCTCCGCTCCTTTGCCCTCCGTAAATAGGGCATTTCTCCTTCCTCCAGGGAATTTCTTCCACACTTTTACATGCTCTGAACAGCTCCCGCCACGTGCACATTCCTGACGGGCATCCAGCTTTTTGGCAATGATGAAAATGAGGAGTTTACCTGCCTTTCAAACAAAGCACATTTTAAAATGGGTGTTTTATGTTCTCTATTTCTGTCCTGCCCATTGGCCAAAACTCTCTCAAAAGTTTGCAAAACAGACAGGCTCAGCTACTGGGTAGTATAGAAATTAAATTATTAAGAAGAAACTAAAAAACACAGAAGTATGGAAATATGGGAGAATGTCAGGATCATTTATTAGATTATTATTCCACCTTTTTTCTTTTTAAATAATTCAGAGCTGCTAACATCATTCTCCTCCTCCTTTTCCCAATCTTATCCCCACAACAACAACCCTGTGAGGTAGGCTGGGCTAAGAGCCTGTAAATAGCTCAGTCACCCAGTTGGCCCCATGGGTGAACAGGGACTAGAACCCAAATTGCCTGAGTCCCAGACCGGTGCTTTTAACCAATACACCACACTGGCTCTCAGATGTTTGATAGGCTTAGATATCACCTATCAACAGAATTAATTTTTGATAGCATAGAATTTTGTCAGCATCTGAAGGAGATCTGAGTGTTTCCAGAATGACATAGTGGCCATGGGATTTCCTGCCACACCATGGTGCTAACGAGATAGGATTGCAGTGGAAAGATTATCAGACATGACCTACAGAGAGTTTTTGACTAGGACTCACGTGTCTTACCCTGAGCTTGAGCCTATATTATCCTCTCAGGCTCCAGGTCATGTTTCTCCAAACAGGTGATGCTCCTGCCCTTGACCTGAAATGTGTTTGTTTTACACTTCAATGCAAACTGAAGGTGCAATCCAATACATGTTTAGACAGAAGAAACGCCTACAATTCCCAGCATGCTCCAGCTCACTAGGCTGGCTGGGCCACGTGGAGGACTGTGGGCTCTGTTCTGTTTGAATATGCGCAGAATTATGCCTTTACCCAATTGCACAGTCCTGAACCTAAAACTGCATCGAAACTCAGTTATCCTTCAATACCTGCATTTCTCCAAAGGTTGCAATGGAATAATCCAATCAAAAAGTGTTTGTTTGTTTGGGTATTTCTAACCCATCCAATCACTACACATCTCTGGATGGCTTACAACAATTATCCATTAAATACAGCACAATAAATTATCAAAATAATAACTTAATAATAATAATAATTAACAACTACCACCACCACCTACAACTGCAATAAAACCATAATTAAAAATTTTAACTTTAAAATACTGGGTAAATAAAAAGGTCTTGACAGGTGCCAGAAAGCATATAAAGTAGACACAGAAAGCATCAGTATTCAGAGAAGGCATGCACCAAAATGTGTATATTTGGGCATTCTTTTATGCACAACTGCAGGCAAAGATGAAGGTACAGAGAGAAATTTGTGAATTGCATACAAATTTTTGTGTGAATGCTGAAAAAACAGAACAAGATGATGTGGAAATGGAATGAACCAAGACCGAAAAATGAGTAATTAGGAGATAATAAAATTAGCAGGTTTGTTCACCCCTAGCCAACAGCTCTTGCGACTGGCCAGCAGTATTGACCAACCCTGGCATAAGCATTTAGGCAGTGTGCACAATCCTCTCCTCTGTGCTTGATCCACCCAACAGTCCTGTAGGGGAAGTTAGGCCGAGAGTCTGCCACGGGTCCAAAGTCGCCTGGTGAGCTCCATGGCTGAGCAGGTCTGGCGCTGAGTCCGAGCCCAGATCTCTCCAGTTCGAGTCCAGTATTCCCACTACTATTTTATTTATTATTTATGTATTTATTTATTAGGATATTTCCAACCCATCCAATAAAAAATGTCTCTGGACAGCTTACAGAGTAATAAATATCCAATAAATAATAACAAGATAAATCAATAACCAAGATGAAATGTGACTGAGGATAAATACGATCTGAATTAAAAGTTTTGAAACTTTAAAATATTGGGTGAATAAAAAGGTTTTAACCTGGCGCCAAAAAGCATATAATGTTGGCGCCAGGCAAACCTCCCTGGGGAGCACATTCCACTGCCGGGCACCACGGCAGAGAAGACCCTCCGCCAGGTGTTCACTCTCCCAACATCCTTCAAGGAGGGCTCCCGGAGAAGGGCCTCTGCTGCAGATCTCAGGGGATGGGAGGGCATATGGGGAAAAAGACGTTCCTTCAGGTATCCTTGTCCCAAGCCGTTGAGGGCTTTATAGGTCAATACCAGAACCCTGAATTGGGCCCGGACTTCAATGGAAAACCAATGTAACTGATAAAAGACCGGTGTTTTATGAGAATAACGACCGACCCCCAACAGCAATCTGGCAGCTCTGTTTTGCACCAATTGAAGTATCCAGACCATCTTCCAGGGCAGCCACACGTAGAGTGCATTACAATAGTCCAACTGGGAAGTTAACAGAGCATGTGTCACCATTGCTAGGCAGTACCGATTGCCTGGGGAAGTTGTGGGCTCTCCCTTGCCAGAAACAGGCCAAAAGCATCTGGACAGTCCTCTGAACAGGATGGTGCAACTCAGTGCCCTACAAGAGCAGGGGGTTGGACTCAATGGCCTTCTGGCCCCTTTCCACTCTATTCTACGATTCTACAATTCTTTGGTTCTATAAAAATTGATGCAATTAAATTAAATTAAATTAAATTATTAAATTAAATTAAATCCAAACTGCACATATAGGCAGATGGGATTTTAGCTGGCAGTGTTGCGTGGCCACCAGCCTCCCTTCCCCATCTAGCATCACTGGATCTCTCTCTATTATGAGCCTTTCCATTGTTTTTCCTACAATGGACGTAAGGCTAACTGTTCTGTAATTCCCCATGTCCCGTCTACTAGCCTTTTTGAAAATTGGGACCACTGACGCCACCCTCCAGTCCTCTGGAACGTCACCCGTTCTCCACGAGGCCTCAAAAATGGAGGCCAGAGGGCATGAGAGAACCCCTGCCAACTCTCTAAGTACTCTCGGGTGTAACCTGTCAGGGCCTGACGCCTTTGCAATATGCAATGCCCTGAGGAGCCCCTCGACTTCTAGGGGGTTGACTCTAAGTCCTCGGCCTCATCTAATCTCCTATGCGGATATCCCCCGTCCTGCTTTGGGGAGAACATAGAGGCAAAATAGTCATTTAGCATCTGTGCCTGTTCCCTCGCATCAGTATATCAGGCATAATTAGGAAAGCAACAGCAAAATAAAACCACCAGTGTCTTGCTCCCCTTTTATAAATCTGTAGCGTGACCACAACTTGCACCGTGTTGGAAACTGTCCCTAAAACAAAAATGATGGCCAAAATGATCTGGGGGCTGCAGCAGCTCCCCTGTGAGGAAGGACTGCAGCAACTGAGCCGGTTCAGCTTAGAACTAAAGTGGGGAAGGCCAGGCGTGAAAGGGGCGCACAAAACAATGCCTGGTGTGTGGGAAGTGGATAAAGAGCCACTTTCCCCCCTCCTCATTACACTAAACCCCAAAGGGGTCATCCCAGGAAGCTGGTTGGTGGGAGAGTCAGGACAGATAACATGAAGTCCTCCTTCACACAGCCCAGAGCTGAACGAGGGTCATGGGGGCCACCAATGTGGATGGGGCAGGTTCATGGAGGAGAAGGCTACCATGGCCACTGGCCTGGATGGCCCCACAGCATCTCCTGTGGCAGAAGTGGACTGCCCACATGCCCCAGCTGTGGGGAGCATGGGAGGGAGGGGCCCCTTGCACTCCTCCCCTGCTTGTGGGTTCCACATGAGCTTCGCGTGGCCACAGTGTGGACAAAATGCTGGACAAGGAGGATCCTGGGTCTGAGCCGGGGGGCTCCTCTTACATCCTTAAGCAGGACCTACACCCCTGCCTTCACCTTGACCTCCTTGCCCACTGCACTTCCAGCACCAGCTTGCTGCAGACACACCCGGCAAGACGTGGGGCGCCCCTGAGCTGGGCGAAGGGGCTACGGGCCTAGGCTAGATCGATCCAGATATCAGCAGGAATAAATGGGCAAAGAAGCTGATGGGAAGGGCAACACACACAGTCTAAGATGATCATGTCTTGGTCCCCCAGAAGTGCAGAGAAAGGGGGGTTGGGCCACTTGCCTCTCCTCCTCCTCCTCCTCAGCCCAGGCATGGACGGGAGAGTTCGGGTACAACCGCTGGCAGGGCTGTGATTGAAGAGCAGACTTAATCCTTCTATTAAACAGTCATTATCCAAGTGTCACAAGCAAAACATTTGCTGTAATCACAGACTGTCAGGGGAGGATAACGAAGAGAGGCATTAAAACATCAGCCCACAGAAATAAATCGTTATTCTATTATCTTTTATTGCAAAATGATGAAAAAAATGGTCAGTAACTCTTGACAAGTAGGCTGGCTGGGCAGAGTTATGTATGAATTCCTGAAAAATTGGGTACCTCTTCCCAAGTGGGATCTGCTGAGCGGCTGAGTTTACTGCTGTCTCCATAAATGCTAATATTGGTTTTGCAAGTGCATGCCTCTCTTCTCCAGTCGCCACTCTAAAGAGACAGCCACGCTTGCTGGGATCAGCCCCTTGGGGAAGCGCACGGCCGCTGCTTAGGGGGGAAACGGCTGCTCCCTCTCCAAGGGGAGCCCTGTTCTTTCAGACTGAGGAGCAGACTTCAGCAGGTCAGGTTCTGGTGGCCAGTTGTGGCTTCGGGCTGGGCCATTTCCGTCAGGACCAGGACGGCTGCAGGAGGGTGACCACGTCTACTTGGAAAGAGTCACAATCTCAGCAGTAACAAGCAGGGCAATGAAGGGCAGGTGCACTCAGTGGTGTGCATGATACAGTTCTGTGGGGCCATCAGCATTAGCCACGAGGGGAGAAGACTTAGCTGCCAAGACGTTCGGCTTTTCATTTAAATGGCAAGCCTGGGATTATTATGGCTACAGAGACATGCTTGAAAACACACGAGCAACGCCTTCTGAAGTCCAAGAAGCTGAAGAGATGGTTAAACAAGACTTTCTGTTGGGGTGGGCAAGGCTTCGCTCCCCCACGAGCAGAGGGGCAATGTGGGAAAAGGCAGGGCCAAGTGGATCCATTGACCAAGAGGCCTCAGTTCAAAGGGTGGAGAACCTGCTTCACAAGCAGCAGGCCCTGGGTTCAATGCTAGTAAAAAGGACCAGGTCACAGGAGACAACCAAGCCCTTTCCTCTGTGAGACCCACTCAGGATGATCATGCTGCCGTAATGGCTGATATAAACCTCCTCTTACTCTAGGACCAACTCGTGCCATGTCAGAGCAAGGCCAGAGCGTGCACACTTCCTCACTAGCAAGGTGCCACCAGCCATCATGGCCACTGAAGTCCCCCTGACAGCCACAGTCCTGCTCTTGCCACCAGACAGACTGTCTTTGACTCCCAGACTTGTAACCTCATAGGGTGACGGACGCTGTTGTGCTTTTCAATCAGGACCTGATAGTTTCGCTGAAAATTGTGTTTTAACTTGCTTTCTAAGCATTTTACATTTCTGAATGTGAAAGGCTTTCTCACACTGTGAACTGGCCAGAGAGCTTTGCATTTCTACACCACCCAGCAGCCAACCAAGGAACAAAGAAATGAACAGGCTGACCCGGTACAAGACAAACAGCAGAACAAATCAGTCATTTGGGACACAGAGTGTGGCGTGCGTGTTTTCAGACTGCCTTGGATCTCCTGTCAGCCACATGCATCCCCTAGAAACAGATAGGTGATAAATGCAAAGAGATGCCAGTATTTACTTACCTGCCCATAACGTGCATGCAGAGCTTACGAAACAGGGACAGGATTATGTCAGTGCAGTGGATTCCACATACCTCACGGTCACCAGGGGGCTGTGCCAGCATCCCAGAAATGAAGACAAGTCCCTGCATGTGTGGCTGAGAAGACGCTCCACTGGCAGGAACTGCATCACCATCCCACTGCCTGACAGGTTTGAAAGAAGCTTCTGTTCCCATGAAGGACAATGGGGGAAACGTAGCTATTTGCAGTGGCTCCATAGAAAACCTTTCTTAACAAGCACTCCCCAATTATCGTGGGGGGGAGTAATAATTGAATAATCACACTGACACAAAGCTGCTCGTTAGCTGGAGCAGAACAGCCAGGCAAAGGGAGCTCAGCAAATTATCTGCGTGAGAACCCTGTGTGTGAGAGATGAGAAGATGTTCTCCTGCCTTCTTGGGAGCTGCTCATTCAGGTTCGACAGCTATGCTCCATGGAGAAATAAACAACTTTCTAAATGAGCTACATCCCAATCCCTGTAGATGGAACTCCCTTGATACAAAAACTTGATTTTCTGTTGCCACCAGAAAGAGTTGCACAATTTGGCGCTCCTTTGCGCTTCATGGCAAGGAAGAACGGAGGAGGAGTCGGAGTCAACGCCCAGCAGAGGGCTGGGAGGGGAGGAGCTGGAGAAGGATTCCACATTTCTCTGACCACCAGGCACACCTGTCCCAGGAGCTCAGAGTATCTTGCGCTCTGGCCCACAGGTAGCCATGTTGCCTCTACCCAGGATGTTCATTACTAGATATGCACCAAGATCAGCCTTTCCCAACACAGTGCCCTGCAAAGGTGTTCCACCACAACTTCCAGGATCCCTGACCACTGGGCCCAATAGGAGCTGCAGTCCAAAGCACCTGGAGGGCAGCAGATGACAGAAGCCTGGTGCACATGACTGGCAGCCATTTGGGATCACGTCAGTAGAATCCAGAAGCAGCAAGAAAGACCTGCTGTGATCATTGCACAAAACGTTGGCTTGCAGTCCCCCCACCCTACCTCACCCACATGATGCCTGATTTGCCTGCTCACACTTGCACCTTCTCCCCTTGTCGCTGTTGCGTCTTCCACTCCTGCTCTTACTCTGGTGCTTGCAACTCTCTGCTTCTCCCCTTCCATCACAGCCTCCCCAGCAATCAATGCTAGCAATCCATTTTCAAAGCACCTTGCATGCGGATTTCTCTGGATCAATAACTGGGGTAATTGCCAGTTCCCAACATCCTTGGACACTTGAGAGTAGCCTTCCCCAGTTGGCGGTCTTCATTGACTACAGTCCCCACCATCCTCAGCCAAAGGCCAGCTTTAGGGTGGCGGAGACCAAAGCAGTCATGATGCTCGCCCAAACCTCCGTGATCTCGATCCCCCCTACTCTCAGGCCTGTGCTCAGCCGCTGCGAAGCCCACGAGGGAGAAGACGGGCCTCTTCTTCCAGGCCGGCTGCACTAACTGCCGCAGGGCATTCAGTAGGTGTTCTGCCACGGAGCCGGGGTCGGGGCTCCTCCCACTGGGTCCCCCTGTTGCAGGACGGAGCCTGCCCTGCATCTCCCAAGATAGGCCCTTCGTGAGTGAGCCTGTCTGCATGGAGCAGACTGACTCCCGTCATCCCTGGCGGTCGGGCATCCAAGTGTGCCAGCAGAGCTGTGGGGCATTTGCAGAGAGCCCTTTTAGTTCCTTTGTGCATAGTGCTTTTATTGCTTTGGAAATTTTATAAATTGTTTTATTTATTTATTTATTTATTTATTATTTCTATGCTGCCCATCACACCATGGCATCTCTAGGGGACTCAAAACTGTGTACATTGTTGGGCATATTGCCTCATGTAGCTGCTTTGATTTTGATTTGAACTCTTATTGTATTGTATGTTATTGTATATTGCTTTAATATATTTTGTAAATGATCTTGAGAGCCTTTTATAGCTAAGTGGCGGAGCAGAAATGTATCTGTATCATCATCATTATCATTTCTCCTTTGCCCATATACAATTAATTTCCCTGATAATTAACCCTAACCCTAATCTCCAATTTCCATTTCTATTTTTTTGCAAAATATTCACATGCTCTATATAGAATCCTCAAGGAGGCACATCTGATCCCTTGATTTCATGAAGTCCACATGAATACTCAACCCAGGGAGCCACCGTGCTGGTCAGCACCCCAGCCAGGAACTGGCCGGCTGACCCTCACAAGGAGTTCTTGGGGCCAGGAAAGCGACCCGTGTGGCAGAGCAGGGCAGGGGTGTTTCGGGCAAACGGCCCATCATGCACAAATGCAGGACAGGGGAAAAGCGACCCCCCTGCCTCCAGAGCCAACCCTGCACTCTGCACTGGATGACCAGAAGCCTCCAGACTCAGGCATCGCCACAGGAGTGTCCCAGAGAGTATTTTAATCAGGCAACAACTGATCGTGTGGACTCCCCTGTTGTGCACTGGAATATCACAATGAAATATGCTGTGCCCATTCATGATATGACTCTGCTGGGAACGGGAACGCCTGATCAATCCAGCACGCCCATTTTTAATCATGGGCAAAATGCATCGCCATGTTGAGGCTCCTGGGGAATTGAGCTTTACTGATATTTATTCAGACAGGTATTATTTTCATTTCAAATTAAAGGCAACCCATTTGTGGGAACACTGGAGAAAGAGGAAGACCCAAGACTGGGCGCAAAGTTTGGGACTTGCAGGCACCCTGCCAACCGGTGTAGCTGGAGTCGCACTGAGAGGCCTGCATCATTTCTGGGGCAACACCACCACCTGCTGGCGCACCTCAGCATGACACTTGTGAGAAATAAAAACATCCATTCCTTTACCAGCTTGTTTACAAAGACATGCGGATTAGACAGATAAAAACAAAAGCGTAGCTGTAATTGCAATTACCTGCACACCAAAGAGCATGCCAAAGAACATGCAGTTATACACAAAATTCGTATCTGGGGTCATGCACTCCATTTCTCCCTCCCGTTCAGCTGCAGCCCCTTCTCTCACTCTGGTGAGACTCTGAGCAGATCGGTTGCAGAGGGCTCTTGGCACGGAGGAGGGGGCTGCACTGCCCTCAAAGGCTGCAGGTGGCCCATCCCTGCATTGGAGCAACTGCTACCTGGGCAGGGTGGGAGACGGCAGGCAGGATCCTGAGAGACTGAGGCAAAGGATGACCTTGGGAAGGAGGGGATGGCCAGCAATGGCAGCACAGCCTGAGGCTGCCGTGCAGCCCAAGCTCATGCCGTTGAGGTGCCCAAGGGAACAGGGGACTGATCCCTTCTCTGACTTGCACGTGTTGGGAAAATTCATCTAAGTCCTGGCAGAAAAGCGATACTGATGTGTCTTTGTTATAAAATGCCTGCACCCCTTTCTCAAGGAAGCGCCCGAAAATTCCAAGCCAGGATACTGTGGCATTTGCTGTTACTTTAAGAAGTGGGCTTGGGTTTTTTTGTTTGTGCGCAAGTTTAGTCAGAGAAGGGCAGAGCAGCACAGACAATGTGGGGAAGAAGGCAGGGCCTCCGAGGGCTCCCAATGGCAGGCCAGGAGAGGGCCTTGGGGGAGTCACGGGTGTTGCTGTCGGCTGGGACAGCTGCGACACATTCACCCTTCTCCCCCAGGAGAGGCAGGGATACCTGGGTCTCATACAGTGATGGTTCAGGTGGAGCTTTCGGCTTGTCTTGATATTTGGCATGCCTTCCTCACTAAGCTTAATCCTTTATAGCATGGGTCCTCAAACTATGGCCCACGGGTCAGATCCAGCCCACCATGCCCATTTAACCAGCCCACCCCAGAGGTTTTACACTCGCCGCAGCGCACGGAGATAGTTTTGCTCGCTCTGAGAAAACGATCTCCGCACGAGCAAGCTGCTGCTTCACTGCGTGCACCCCCCACCCCGGCCTTGCTGCATGCGCACGCACCCCACCCCGGCCCACACACGCCTTGGCGGCCTGCACGCCACCCTTGCCACCCCTGCCGGCACCTTTCAACTGTTGAAAAAGTTTGAGGACCCCTGCTTTACAGCTTCCTCTCACTCTCACTGTAGAGCTATCACAGTAATTGGCCTAATTTGCATACGCATTGTTGTGTCCCAGAAAACAGGCAGGTCAGGGGGGAGGGAGTGATGTGGAGGAAGAGCAGCTTTGGTGAGTGGAGAGCTCAAAACACCCCGAAACAATTAAGATCACAGTAACATCAAAAATCACAGAGAAGCAAAATCAACTATATAGTACGACAATGAAAAGTTAGAAATATAGTACAGAATTGCAAGAGTTGTATTACTAAAACAGAACACAAAGACACACAGTGAGCAACTCCTGTTGGAAAAATGACACTGACATGTGTGCTCAATGTAGGACCACATCCAGAAAGCGCAATAAAATGAGGTACAGAGGTAGCATATTTTCAATAAAGGTTCAATAAAGCATATTTTCTTTAAATTTGTTTGCTGTGGAATTGTGTTCCAGTAGTCAAAAGAGATCTTAGGTCCAGAGACCATTTCTGCTCTCACTGGGCAGTGCTGTACGGACTTGTCCCAACACTGAAGCTTGAAACTGAGCACACCTCTACCGGTTTGGGACCCCGTTTTGTTTCCCCTGCCCAGCAAAGCAGTTCAGGAGGAGCAAATGCACACGAGCATGGAAAAGAGGGATTTTTCTTTAAAAGGGTGCTTAGGACTAGCACACAATCTTTCTGGGCCCAAGCAGAGGGGCACCCAGGGG
The DNA here is from genome assembly GCF_004798865.1 of Varanus komodoensis. Lineage (NCBI taxonomy): Eukaryota > Metazoa > Chordata > Lepidosauria > Squamata > Varanidae > Varanus > Varanus komodoensis. The sequence goes on from NW_025335301.1 coordinate 159,356, forward strand.
TTTCCCAGCCCTGGCATCGCACAGCTGCAGGGGGCGAGGGAAGAGGACCAGCCATCCCAGTTCCAGAGCCCCAGAAGCAGAGGGGCATGCACCCTATTGATTAGCCTAACAATCACAGTGCAAGGGGAGGAAGGCTTTTTCCACTGAGCTATTAATACCACCCACCAGATTACAGTTGCAGCTGGGAGAAGTTTCACTGCCAGAGGTCAGCACGATCTGCAACGGGAACCCTTCTCTGACCTCACAGCCCGGGCACGTCCCAACTCTCTCGTGCATTAAGCTGATTAATAATTGATTCCAGCTTGTGGCATATTTTCTGCATCCTGTCACAGCCCGTGCAGCAACCGCAGGCACACTGGGCATGATCTCAACAACCACAGCCCCCCCCCCCCGGGCAAAAAAGCCCCCGTGCTCCCTCTGGCATGGCGGGGGGGGCCGCCTGGGGACCGAGGTGTCACCTCTTTCCAGGGCAAAGCCTTGAGGCTGCAGGCAGCAAGAGCAGGACAGATCCGGCTCTGCTGCAGCTACCTGTCCTTTCGCCCAGGCACTGTGGGAGCTGGAAAGCGAGGGCGACCACCAGAGGAACCCCTTGCACTGAGTTAGGCCATGGCCCATGGGAGGGGGGATTTCCCAGCCAACAGAGGTATTATACAGATGGGAGTTGTAGTCCAACACATATGGAGGACACAAGCTTTGGAGAGGCGGCTCCATTCTGAGCCTCACTGGGATCTTAGTCAAGGCCTTTCCTGACTCCTCTTTACAGTGGCTCAAGAAATCAAGCCTGGGGTCTCCTGGACCACAAAGGGGGGCTCTGCCCTCTGCACTGCAGGGGCCCTTGCCCAGGGCTGGGAATGGGAGGACAGGCATCCACCGCACACCTGTGAAATGGCTCTGTGCGAAGCCAGGCCAGAGACCCACAAATGTTCTGCGGCGAGGACCCGTGGAGGCCTCCCCCTCCTGGCTGCGAGGTTCTGTTCAGCTGGAGAAGCCTGGGTTGATCCAAGCATTATCTGCAGGCAAAGGACATGCTCCATGGCTGCGTACCTATGCTGTACCTTTCTGTACTGCAGAATAGGCAGACCCCTCTGGCTGGTTCACAGGAACATGTGCTCAAAATACAATATACTATAAAACATTTAAAGGTTTAAAACAAAAGAAAATGAAAAGAAAGGACAAATTAAAGCTAGAAAAATCCTACACACATTGACTGGGTTTCTACATGATGCTAACCCACGCAAAGGTTGCTCTTGGGGTGAGACTGGGCATGTGGGATCTGCACTCAGGTCCCCACTCAGCCATGAATTCAGCCGGGGACTTTGGGCCAGTCACTCGCTCTCAGCCTTGCAGGGTTGTTGGTGTGAAAATAACATAGAAACATAGAAACACAGCAAGTCAGAAGGGGCCTCCTGGGCCATCTAGTCTGACCCCCGGCTCCAGCCGGCTCTGCTCACGGCATGTCCACCATGTGCATATCCAGCCTATCTTTCAACACCCTCACTGATGGGGCCTCAAAGGCCTCTCGTGGAAGCCCATTCCACACCCTCGGGGTCCTGATTGTCAGGAAGTGCTTCCTGGCATCCAAACGGAACCTTGGCTCCCTGAGCTTTGCTCCATTGAAGCGTGTCCTGCCTTCCTCTGCAGGGGAGAACAGGTCTCTACCCACCTCCATGTGACATCCCCTCACATAGCTGTATGTCGCCAACAGATCCCCTCTGAGTCTCCTCTTCTCCAGGCTGAAGAGACCCAGTTCCCTCAGTCTCGCCTCATATCCCATCCCCTGCAAACCAGCCACCGACCTTGTGGCCCTACGCTGCACTGACTCTAACCTGGCTATATCCTTCCTGTAACGAGGGGTCCAAAACTGAGCACAATACTCCAGTTGCAGGCGCACCAGAGTCGCACAGAGCGGTAGCAACACCTCTCTCGATCTAGAAGCCACACTTCTGGAAATGCAACCAAGGGTGGCGTTTGCCCTCTTGACCACCGCATCACACCACTGATTCATGTTTAGCATGCAGTCAACCAGCACCCCGAGGTCCCTTTCACTAGTGCTGCTCTCCAGCCACTTGTCCCCTAACCTGTACTTATGACACCATTCCTATGCCCCAAGTGCAAGACCTTGCACTTACCCACATTGAACGCCATCCTGTTGTCTCCTGCCCACTTCCGTAGTCTGTCCAGATCCTTTTGGATCTGGAGTACCTGCTCCTCAGTTGTGGCCACTGCTCCAGTTTTAGTATCATCTGAGAATTTGATCAGCAGACTGTTCACCCCTTCTTCCATGTCATTGATGAAAAGATTAAACAGGATCAGCCTCAGGACAGAGCCCTGGGGAACCCCGCTTGTCACTGGCTGCCATCGCGATGATTTCCCACTAATGGTTACCCTCTGCTTTCAGTCAGCCACCCATGCCCTAATCCATCGGACAGTGCATTGGTGTATCCCAAAACTCCTCAGTTTCTCCACCAGGATATCATGGGCACTTTGTCAAAGGCCTTGCTGAAATCCAGGTATACCACATCCACTGCATCCCCTCCATCTAGCCATCTCGAAACCTTGTCATAGAATTCCACAAGCTTTGTCTGGCGGGACCTGTTTTTGCGGAAGCCGTGTTGTGTGGCTGCCAGCTTCCCTTCCCTATCTAGCATCACTAGATCGCTCGCTATTATGAGCCTTTCCATTGTTTTTCCTACACAGGACGTACGGCTAACAGGTCTGTAATTCCCCATGTCCCTTCTACTACCCTTTTTGAAAATTGGGACCACTGATGCCACCCTCCAGTCCTCTGGAACGTCACCCGTTCTCCACGAGGCCTCAACAATGGAAGCCAGTGGGCATGAGAGAACCCCTGCCAACTCTCTAAGAACTCTCGGGTGTAACCCGTCAGGGCTTGGCACCTTTGCAATATGCAATGCCCTGAGGAGCCCCCTCGACTTCTAGGGGGGGTGACTCTAATCTGTGTCCCTAAGTCCTCGGCCTCATCTAATCTCTTATGCAGATCTCCCCCGTCCTGCTTTGGGGAGAAAACAGAGGCAAAATAGTCATTTAGCATCTGTGCCTGTTCCTCATATCAGTCACTGGATCTCCTTCCTCCTTCTATACTGGTCCCACTACTTGTCTCCCCTTCCTCTTCCTAATTACATGCTGAAAGAAGCCTTTTTTGTTGCTCTTGATATTCTTGGCAAGTCTCAGCTCGTAATCACCCTTAGCCTTACGAAGAATCTTTCTGCAACGGGCCTCCTCCTCCTGGTATACCCTTTTGTCTCTTTGCCCCAGTACCCATTTCCTACAGAGGTTCCTCTTTCATCTAATCCCTCTAACCACCTCCTTTTGCATCCATGGCAGCGCTCTCCTCCACCTCCCCACCTTACTAACTAGAGGTATCATCAAGGCTTGCACCTCCAAAGCCTCCCTTTTGAGTGCTATCCACCCCTCCTCAACTCCCTTGCCTTCCAGTAACCTGTCCCAGGAGACTTTCCCCAGTCTGGCCTTCAGTTGGCCAAAGTTGGCCCTCTTGAAGCCCCAGCTTCTAGTGCTCGACCTGCTGCATGTCCCCAGTCCCCTGATCTCAAAGCAAAGGATGGCGTGATCACTCACATCCAGAGCTCCCCTAATCTGTACTTCATCTATCAGCTCCTCTGTATTGGTCAAGACCAAGTCAAGGATGTTTCCCCCCCTCGTCGCCTCTCGGACCCTCTGAATGAAAAACGCTCCCTCAATAGCTTCTAGGAAGCGATGTGACCTGGCTGTCACCGCCGAGTGAGTCTCCCAACTAATATCCGGGAGATTGAAATCTCCCATAATCACTGTGTCTTCCCCGAGATATCCTGAGAATCTGGTCTGTCAGGCCATCATCCAGGGTCTCAAGTTGACCTGGAGGGCGATAACATACCCCCACTGTCAGGTCTCTTTCCCTGTCAAAACCCCTAAGTTTCACCCAGACTGCCTCTACCGAATCCCCATCTGTGCTGCATTCTATCTCACTGCATCCTATCCCTTCCCTGACGTATAAAGCCACGCCCCCTCCCCTCTTTCCCTTCCTGTCCTCTCTAAAAAGGTGATACCCTTCTATGTTCACATTCCAGACTTGCCTTTCATCTGAGCAAGTTTCTGTGATTCCCACCAGGTCATACCCTCCTATTCCCAGGAGAGCTTCAAGCTCTTCCTGCTTATTACCCGTGCTCCTAGCATTGGTGTACATGCACCTCAACTCCTTCCCACCACTTCCTTTCCTTGGAGTTCCCAGCCTCCTCCTTCCTCCCATCCTCCCTGATACCTGGCCCTCTCTGTAGGAGTCCTGTCAGTCCCTGCAGTATCTCGAAAACCCTGCTCCCAGAGCCCTGATCCTCCCCCCACACTTGTCCAGTGCAGACACGTTACTGGGGGGCCTGAACCCCCCCCCCTGGCCCAGTTTAAAGTCTTCCGGACGAAGCTCGCTAGAGCATCTCCAAAGGGCCTTTTCCCCATCCTCGTGAGGTGTAACCCATCCCTTGCCAGAAGTCCATTGGCAAGAAAACGAGTGCCGTGGTCGAGGAACCTGAAGCGTTCCTTCTGGCACCACACCCTGAGCCAGTCGTTCACCTCAGAGACCCTACTGTTCCTGCCTGGCCCAAATCCCCGGACAGGTAAGATCGACAAGAAGGCCACTTGGGCCTTCAGTTCCCTGAGTGTCTTCCCCAAGGCCTCGAAGTCCCTGGTGATCCCAACCATCCCCTGCCTGGCTAAGGTGCCTTCCTCCATAACATGGAGAGAAGGATCCTTGAGTACCTCTCAAGAGGGGGAAAAGTGGGCTCTAAAGGCAATGGAATCACCCGCACCCTCGTGGCCCCTGCGGCACTAACAAACCATGGCCAGGTAACCACAAGCAGCCCAGAAATTGCAGCGCAGTGTTGAGATGGGAACTCCACGTGGTGGTTATTGGGCAGACTGCCCAGGAGTTGCTTCACCAGGTGACAGAGGCAGCAGGGAAGTGCACTTGGGGAAAAGGAGGCTCGCTAGCACTGTGGGACGACACCACAGTAAGGCAACACGGTATGTTTGGGGTGCAGAGTGAGAAGGGAAGGAGGTGGGAAACCATCAGCCAGCCACGGCTTATTCAACCGTCCGCCAGACAGACACTGTGCAGGGCTACATAAAACGTGGGCTCTGCGTATGCTACCAGCACTTTCAACAATATGGCAAGTCATTTAAAACAACCTGATAATTAATTATCTTGCTGACTTCAGTACACCTCTTACTGCTTTTTCCTCACGGGAGTCATGAACGGCTTGCCTGCTTTGCAGGGACGGGCACCCCACCTGGACTGGGGGACTGCTGCTTGACTGCCTCACGTGTGTCTCCCCCGCACAGTCTGAGCCACCCTTCTGGAGGAGGACTTACCTCGCTGAAGACCACCATGGGAGGCTTTCCCGGTGCAACTCGGAGGGGCCTTGTGGCGCTTCTCCAGGTCTTTCCAAAGAAATGGTGGTATGCTGCATCGAAGAGCGAAAGGCGCAGCTGGAATTCAACCTCCAGCATACCATCCAACGCCCTCTGCCAATAGGAGACCAAACCGGGAAGCTAAGTTACTGTGCACTGAACTCATTGGTTTTGGATGCATCTCGAGGGGGAAAATGTCAATTTTAACCAATTTCTATGCACATTTCCCACTGCCACTCAAGAATCTCTGCCCCGCTGCCTCCCCAAAAATGCACAGTGGTGGTAAAAGGAAAAAAATCAACAGCAATTTGCTACAAAGCTGCAGTAGGTTGGTTGGTTCATTATTGATTTATTCATTAGATTTAAATCCCACTTTTTCCCCCAGTGAGCACAAAGCGGCTTATGTAATTCTCCTGCGGCTCTCAGTCCTATCCCCACAACAACAACCCTGTGAGATGAGTTAGGCTGAGAGTCTGTGATTGGCCCAAAGTCACCCAGGTGGCTCCATGGCCGAGCCGAGCAGGGACTAGAACTCGGATCTCCTGGGTCCCAGTCCCATGCTTGTGTTCTGCTCCACAGCTGCTTGTTCTCAAACGACCAAATATTTTGCCAGAGATGACCCCCTGGAAACGGCCCCTGGACATCCTGAGGTTGCCTGTCTCCACCCTAAACCAGGGTGAGAAACTGGCAGCCCTCACCAGTTAATTGAGGCCTCTGGCCAAAACAATCTGCCCTTCTCTCCTAGCCGGCAGAAGGGGAAATGGGGATGGTGGGGAGGGGGGAGAGAATAGGTGTTGTCACGCATCATCACAGGGTCCCCAGCAGGTGATCTGTGAGGGAAAGGTGCTCCCATCAGAAAGAAGTGGGGGAGGGAAAGATCGTCCTTCCTGCCCGAATGCCTCTTAGGAGATGTTGCACAACGGAGCTGCTGCAGAACCCGCCCGGGGGACCCTCTCCCTAGAGAGGCTCATGGAGCATGTACTTTATGGTCTTTCCACACCAGGCAAAAGTTATGCTGCCTGGCATTTTTAACATTATCAGCACTTTCATTTACTGATAGTTTTAACGTGGGTTTATGTGCTGGTGGCGTAGTTCTACCCTTTATGGCTGGTTTTATCTTGATTTCATTTGCCCCTGCTATTTTATTAGGTGGTTTAAAAGTGCAAGCAATCAAAAAAGGTGAATTGAAAGTGCAATCCGGGACATGCCTACTCAGAGGGAAACCCTGCTGAGATCACTGGGACTTACTCCCAGGGAAGTGAGCGTTCAAGTGCAGCCGACAGAAGGCACACGCTTGCCACCTCCTTGCACAGACCTGTGTGCACTTTGCTTCTAAATATATAAATATCATGTAAAGGCAGCTTGACTCTTTCCCCAAAATGGTGAGGCTATGAAGACAACAGAGTTCTTTAGAGCTGGAAGTACACGGAAGGACTACAGAGCACAGTCATGAAAACCTCAAGGCTACACAGGGCACAGAAGCCAAGCAGGCTGTGAACAGCAGCTTCCAGAGAGTGATTTTCAGCAGGTCTTTGGCACACAAGGAAAGGGTAAACTCCACCCTGCATACCCCTGCTCTGGACCTGCTCACCATGCTCAGCCAATATTTAAAGAAAGCAAGTGGGGTAGTGAACGCAAGTTAAATACTTACATAGATTTAATATTAGCTGTGCTTACAAGATTAGTTTGCATTTAGATTTAAGAGCAGGTTTCTAGCCCTTCTGGCTACAAAAGGATGCCTGGTGAAACCAAAACAGCCAAGTTGGGGATGGGGCTTCTTTGCCTGTTCCTCCCTGTTAACTAATAAAATTGGGACTAATTACACAAAATAAGATAAATCACACAAATGTGTTTCATACTTTATGCTGCCACCACTTCTTGGCACAGAAGGCCCCAGACCCAAGCCAGGGCAGCTCCAGGTAAGGCTAGCAGGAAAACCTCTGCCTGAACCCCCGGAGAGGCACTGCTGCCAGTCAGTGCCAGCAAGCCTGGGCTGGATGCACTGAGGGGCTGGCTTGCAATGGGGCACTGTCCAAGGCTGCTGGAGGGAAGATGGCAGTGCAGGCAGTGGCGGCCGGTCCCCACCAGAAGGCAGCTGCATGGCCGAAGCAGAGGGGTGCCGAGGGTGCGACCCCATGTGCACCCCACAGCTTTCAGGATTTCCCAGGCAAGCATGCTGCCTGGGGGATGCTGGGACTCGGAGGCCTTCTCTCTGAACATGCAGGGGGTGGGCGCTGTGCCAAGCCATGTGCTGTCTTCCGCTTTGGAAAGACACGGCGAGCAGTTTGGTTTCGGGTGGGAGGGCGACTGGGGGCCCGGATGTGAGCATTGCTGGTCCAAGGCCTTCCCTCTCCCAGCTGTTCCGCACTTGCAATACAGCAGAAAGTCCTGAATTAGAGCAGAGTGACCTGACTGCACATGCAATTAAAGATTCAGCTGCTCCGCATTATTCAGCATCCCAGCTAACCCACTGAACGCTTTGACCCGAAGAGCTACACGACCTCCTTCTCACATCCCGATCCGCAAACTGGGAATGTGGTGGGGGATCCACCACTATTATCCCTCAACAGGAGGGTCCAGAAGGAGTAAATGGGCTGAAATGTTCGCTTTCAAGCTTGCCCGCCCCACTGCGCAAAAGGCATTTGGAAGAGGCTTGCTCTTGCTCATGCCTGAACTCGGCCACACCAGCAATGCTGCAGCCATATTCTGGCAAAAAAGAAGATACTCAAAGAAGGAGAAGGAAAGGTAACAGTGGGTGGTACACACGTGTGTGGAAGGAGAGCGAGGTGAAAAGACTTATGTTCTACCTTTCCACACTGCAGTCTGGCTAACATTAAGAGGTAATACAAGTACCATGTGCCAGATAGGCAAAAACACAGTAGAAAAACGAAATCAAACCGCAAAGGTTTGCTACACCACTCCTGTGCAGGTGTTCAGGAAGGCTCGGAGGGCCTTCTTGTTTTCACTGGCCTTCATATATTCTATGGGGCGCTGGTTTAATTGGTGTGGTCCATCTGATTGGCATCTTCAAAGGGCGTTCTTCTATTCTACGAGTGAGAGGATTCTATACTTGGCTCAACAACACTGCAAGTGAGAAGGATCTTGGAACTGGTGTAAATAACAAGCTGAGCACGAGTCAACGATGTAGTGTGTCTGCAAAAGGGGCAAATGCTATTTTAAGTTACATTAATGGAAGTATCACTTGCGATACACTACTTCCCCTCCACTCAGCACTGGTGAGGCCTCATCTGGAGAACTGCATCCAGTTCTGGGCAGCACAGTTTAAGAAATATGCAGACAAGCTGGGAAGGGTTCAGAAGAGGGCAGCAAGGATGATCCAGGGACTGGAGAGGAAGCCCTATGAGGAGAGGTTGAAAGAACTGGGCATGCTTAAGCCTGGAGAAGAGAGGACTGACGGGAAATAGGATAGCACACTATGAGTGCCTAAAAGCCTGTCACAAAGAGGAAGGACACAATCTCTTCTCAATCATCCCAGAGTGCAGGACATGGAATAATGGGCTGAAGCAACAGAAAGCCAGATTCTGGCTAGATATCAGGGGAAAAAACCTGACTGCTAGAGCAGTGCAACAGTGGAACGCGTGACCGAGAGAGGCTGTGGGCTCTCCCACACCGGAGGGACTCAAGATGCAGCTGGACAGCCATCTGAGAGGGATGATTTGACCTGGAGTCCTGCAGTGAGCAGGAGGCTGGACCCCATGGCCCTCTGGCCCCTTCTAACTCTAGTATTCTATGACTCTATGGTTCTTTTTTTTTTTTATCTTGTTGTAAGCCGCCCCGAGGTTTCGGCAAGGGGCGGCATAGAAATGTTATAATAATAATAATAATATTAATCTTCTCCACCACCAAGACAGGAGCCTAAAAGTCTTTTTAAAGGAAAGAAAGAAATGCACAATGAAAACTGCAGCAATAGCAGCTACAAATCCAAACTGCAGCAAAAGAGCCTCCAGGTTTCCATATGGTGCACACCCTTCCAGGCCTCTGGGACAGCCCCTCATGTGCCAGGTCATGGCAGCCACCTGCGCCAAGGTGTTTCAAGATGCCTGAGTTACCTGCAGGCTTGACTGAGCCACCCATGCCTGGTGATTTTAACAGGTCTGTTTTGCATCATTTACTGCTTAGATTTAAAAAATGTGAGCTGCTTTAAATTTCACATTATGGAAACACTTATGATGTTTTACCTAATCATGGTCCTATTTAGGTCTGGAGAGCTTCAGCTGTTGGGTGGGACAAAAGAGAATTAAAGAGGGAAAAATAAAGTTCCTGCTCTCCATTGCAGGGGTTGGGCGCTGTGCCAAGCCCTTGGTTAGTTCCAAAAAGGCTACCTATATGCAATAAATAATTGGATACCTGAGAGATTATCTCACCTGCTTCAGCGCATTCCCCTCCACGTGCTCCAAGACGCACTGGAATGCCGTTGACTGCCGGGGTGGCAGGTGGCGCCTCCTCTGGGTGTGCGGAGGCACAGCCAAATTTTGCGCAAACAGTCTTTGCCACTCCCCCGTCATTCTGCCTGTTGTGCTGGCAACACCTTCGCTTCGGTCACAGTGGCTGTTGCTTTCTGCAAAAACTGGGGAGAGAAGAAGCAAGGAGACGCGACTCAAGGAGCACTGCAGTCAGATGGCATCCGCAGAGCGGGGGCCGCTGCAGTGCAGTGCTGCCCGGAGCTCCGTGGGTTCTTGCGAGGAGAGCCCAAGGCTTGCCACCTTCGGTTGCCTAGAGCCAGAGAGCAACAACCCCCAGCAGCCATCTCCTCGAGAGCAAGGGCCTACTTGTGAGCAAGGCCAGGAGGAGGAGCAGGCACTGCCCCACATTTCTTCCACGCCTGGCCACATCTTCCCGCAGTGCCTGACCTAGCAGCATCTTCTTCCTCTACTCTTCTCTGCAGAAGGGTCAAAGCAGGGAGAAAGCCTTCCGTCTAAACGCAAGCAGAAGGGTCACTCACATACCAGAGGACAAAAACAGCATGACAACGACAAGGGTGCCCTTAGTACATCCCTGCAGTCTGAGGCTTGGTCCGTTCAGTTCGCCCTGTTTACCGCAGGCAGTCCTCCTGTCTGGTCCCAGTCCTTGGCAAGCTCCCAGGGTGGCCTCAGCGACGCAGGAAGGGATCTGGGCCCTGGACATAATGGCCCAGTGCCCCCACCCCCTTTATGCAGCCACGCATGTTATTTAATTAGGAAGCCCGCCACTGCCTGCCCCCAGCCACAATCCTGTGCTTTACAACTGGTCTACATTCCTGCACTGTTGGGAAAAAACCAAGCCGATTGCCAAGACTGGTTAAAAGAAAGCAAGACCGACAGACAGACAGACAGACAGACTCAGCGTGGGCCACTTCACATTTCAAACACAAGGCACACGCCCACGCAGGTTGAAGCAGGAAAAAAGGCCTATTATCACCAGCACGCCCCAAACAGCCACGGGTGCGGGTCGAGCACCAGGTGAGTGCAGGTTGCCAGTGAACCAACACTGGGAATGGGTGGGATAGAAACAAATATAACAACAACCATGGCTTGTGTTGAAGTGGGGGTTCTTGCACTGCATTCACAAGACATGGCTCGTTAACCATGAATAACCTATGAAGAAAACCCATGGCTTGTTGATGTTCACCATGGTTTTCTATCTAGGCTGGATTCATATGACACAACAACCCACACAATTCAATGACAACACACACTCAGCTCTTGAGTGTGTGTTGTCATGCTGCTTGGACGGTCAGTGAGTGGTTATGCCTGTTTCTTTGTGCCCCTCTCTCTCACGCTAACAGACGCGCGTGCACGCACACGCACACACACACACACACACACAGAGTGCTGCAGAACCCTGGCCCAAAGGTACAGCATTGCCTGCACTACTGGATGGCTTGCTAGAAGTTTGTTTATTTGCACTAGTTGCCCGTGTCACTATTCTTGTGGCTTAGCTCCCCCTTCAGTGTGCTCCTTTGAGTAAGGAATGCACACAATTGCATAGGCACAAAGGCTTCCAACACTGCATATTCAGCAGCTGCTGAGGTGTATTCTCAAATCAGATCAGTGCAGGGCAGACTACTGTTGACTCAAATCAATGCTATTGCTCTCCAGATATGTTGGACTCTAATACCTGTCATTCCCAGCCAAATTGAGAATGATGGGAGATGATGTCCATAATATCTGGATGGGCACCAGGTTGGGGAAGTCTGCAGCACTCTGAAGAACTTTCAGCAATGTGTGGTAAGGAGAGAGGGGTACTAGGAGCTTAGTCTGTGAAATGGTCACAGTCATGGGTCAAACTCGTCTCATGAGTGAGCCCTAAACTGGCCCAGGATCCTGTCCGTATTCCAACATGCAGCAGTTATTTGGCAGATGAGTCAACACTGAAAGGATTTTCCTGAAGTCATAGAATCACAAAATGGTAAAGTTGAAAGGGGCCAGAAGGCCATGGGGTCCACCCTGCTGCTATTGCAGGACACTATGTTACACCATCCCACTCAGATGGCTGTCCAGGTTCTCCCTGAATGTCTCCGGTGTGGGAGAGCCCCCCACCTCTCCAGGCAGCTGGTTCCATTGCCGTATTGCTCTGACAGTGAGGAAGCTTTCCCTGATGTCCAGCCTGAATCTGGGTTGTCGCAACTTGAACTGATTATTCCGTGTCCAACATTCTGGCATCAGCAAGAAGAGACCTCGACCTTTCTCTTTGTGACAGCCTTTGAGGGACTTATAGAGGGAGATCATCCGCCCCCCCCCCCCCAGTCTTTTCTTCTCAAGGCAGAACATGCCCAGTTCTCTCAGTCTCTCCTCACAGGGCAGTGTTTCCAAACCCTGGGTCATTTTTGCTGCCCTCCCCTGGGCCCTTTCTAATTTACCTGCATCTTTCTTAAATCTTGGTGCCTGGAACTGGACACAGTATTCCAGGTGAGGTCTGACTAGTGAGGAGTATAGGGGAACTACTATTTCTCATGACCTGGAAGTAATACTTCTATTACTGCATCCCAAAATAGTCAGAAGCTTTGAAGACTGCTGCATTGCCTCTTCATCCACCCTACAGACAGGAACTGCATCACTTTTTATGATTTAAACACTTTAACTGAAAAAGAGAAAGGATTAAAAATGCTCTGTTTTGAGCTTCTCCCATCTCTGTGGAGCATCTAATCTACTCTAAGGCTGTGATCCCAAGCTGCTTAGAGATCACTGAAAGAAAAGTGCCTTCAGGATACCTGGCCAAGTTCCACTTGACACAATTAACCAGTGGCGCAGTAAAGCAATAGCCCCATTTTGGGGAAGAGAACATGGGATATGTTAATCTTCAGAAAAGAGATTTTAACATATGCTTCTCTTCCTCTCCCTTTGATATAACAATATCGGTTTTTGTATAATTTTTGAGCTACTTAGTTTTGATGCCTTTTTTCTGCTCTTTTCTTTTCTGTCTCTCTGCTATACAGTATATCTAAATCTGTAGCAAAACAGTCCTGTTTGCAAGGCTCACTCTTGTGCAAGAGCAGAACTGCAGAAAACCCATCCTAGGGGAGTGCAGCACAATGGTAGAGCCCTTGCATTGTTTGCAGAAGGTCACCTGTAGTGCCAAACAAACATCAAAAAATTCTCTTAAGAATTACTTCTCTCTAAAAATTACTGTGCCGTTCATATACAATTCTACCAACAGACACAAGGAATGTTAATGGATTCCCATTCAGCACCCGAATGTGTGTGTGTGGGGGGAGCACGCTTGCAATTTGAAGACTTATACTGGTATTCTTCTGATATCCTTTCCGGCAAACTCATTAAATTTTGGTGTGGATACATAGATGAAATATTTTTGATCTGGAAAAGAAGCCTGGATGAGTTGGTTGAGTTTCATAATATGTGAATGTTAGAACTGAAAATATAAAATTTGAGATGACCCAGAACTAACAGAATATCTCAGCGAAAAAGGAGAAGAGAGGGACATGTACAGATCAAAAGAAATTTCTCCAATATGCCAGTTCACATCCCAGTTATATCAGAGCAAATATTCCTTAAGGACAATTTAGCAGACATAAGAGATACAGCATAAATTGGCTCAAATAATAGTAGGGAATCTGACAATCTGCATCAAGTCTATACAGAAGTGCTTTTCAGAGAGACTCTGGCTGCAAAGAGGGTGGGATGATGCGTACAAGTTATTTAATGTCACCCCAACAAACAGCAACCCACGGTATGCACTATGCCCCTTAACGATATCAGGGTTTCTTTCAGAAGGATCATCAGTAGATCATTACTTGGTAAAAGTTAAAGCTGGATGCAAAGAAAACAGACAATACACTGCGAACAAAAGAATTAGAAATATAGGACAAGGTAGTTACAAGTGATGCCTCTAAGAAAAAAAAATCAGTCACAAAGAACATCTCTTGTCAAAACAAAGTCCCCCAACAGGAAATTTTCCCTGTGGAATTTGTGTAAATTGTCTAAGACTTCAAGAGTTTATAAGAACCTGCAAAAGGGAAAGGAAATACGTTGGGAGATTTTACTACATGAACCAGTAATTTTGTGGTATATACTGTACTTTGTCCTTGCAACAAACTGAATTTATTATATTTGTACTGCATTTCTATCAAAACGATGGCACTTAAGACCACAGCTAAATCCCAAAATAAGAATAGAATAATATATTAGCAATATTAAATGCTCCATTACTACAACATTAAGAAAACATTAAGATCCCAGAAAATGGGTGCAATTCTATGCATGTTTAGAGAATGAAACGTCCTGTAACTTCTACCATTTCCCAGCCAGTATATGAAGCTGGGGAATGCTGGAAGTTATAGGATGTTTTCCCTCTAACTATACATAGGATTGCACCAAAAAAGTTTTTCCTGCTCAGTTGAGATACTTGACAAACAGACAGGCAAGGTTCTTTTGGAGAAAGAAGGCAGGGGGCTTTGTGACTAAACACAATGGCTAGGTTTGCACATCACAAGAAGCAACCCTGTTCACTTTCCACCATACACAGTTCCTTGCATTGATGTGCCAGAAAGACAATCAAGCTCATCATGCTGTTTCTCCCAGCCTCTTCCCTCACAGTCTTCTGAGTGATATCCCAGGATGCAGCTCGGGGAGGAATCAGGCTCCTCGCTTTGACAGCTGCCATGGCAAGCCAAGCTCCGTTCACCACAGCTGTGAAGCCGCCTCCACTGCACAAATGGATCTCAAGCCCTGAAGTGCAGCAGAGAGGACAAGGAGGTTCAGCCACCCTCCCCTCCTTCTCCAGAGGAAGAGGGGTCTGGTTTGCACTCGGGCTGAAGGAGGGAGCTGGCACCCGGCTGTTTCTTGCCCTGCAGCTCATGCACGAGGGGCGGCCCGGAGGGATGCCATGTGACACACAGCCCCGCCGGGCAACACCACCTGGGGGGTCGCCACACCCACTCGTGTGGGAGCAGCAGTGGGAGAGATCAGCCAAGCGGCGCTGCTCTTCTCCCAATGCCCGCGAGCCGATTGCCTGCTTCTGCCCCACTGGAGACCCCAAGGGCAGGATGCAGGAGGCGTGGGGGGTCTCTGGTGGCTGCACCACATAATTCTGGCCTCACCACCAGGGCACGTTGTGTCTTCTGGTGCAGGTGACACAACAAGCTATCGTAGTGCATCATGATCATGGTTGTTTCTGTTCCCGGCTTCTCAAAACCAAACATACCCTGGGGAATTTTATTTATTTATTTATTTATTTATTTATTTATAACATTTCTATGCCGCACCCATTGCAGAAGCCTCGGGGGTGGCTCACAAGGAGAATAAATAAACATAGAATAGAACAACATTAAAAATTTGGAGAAATGCCACAATGGGGTTCAGACAACACAACAGACCAAAAAAGGTTAAAAAAAAAAAAGCATGCCGTTGCTTGTTATGTCATGTGAACCTGTCCAAAGACATCCTTCAGCCTCAGATTATTCCAATCCAGGTTAATGCACCTATTAGCGTAGCTTCTCCCCCGTGGTCTGGTACAGCCCATGACCACATGGTTTGGAGAGCACACATGATCGAATTTGGTCAAATGAGTTATGAGTCTGCCTGTTTATTCTTCATATATTTTACCATCCACTATATGCTGCATTATGCATAGTCTGGTATGTTCATCAGATTTTTTCTAGTGCTAATATACTTTTTGTTATTGCTGTGGTTATGCTGCATATATGCATAAAACAAAGCAGCGTGTTTAAAGCCATTCAGATGCATTTTGCACTGTGTCCTGTACATGTTCCAAAAGAAATACCTTCATGTGGCCCAAAGTTAGTGGATAGCCCATGTGCCCCCAGCCCATTAGAGAGCCAAGAGGAAGTCATGCCACTACAGCAAACCCTTAATAGGAAAGCTCCGCCAGCCATAAGCATTGCCCCCTTTTGCTAAGGAGCAGCACGTCACCACACCAGCCAAGCACAGAGGAAGCTAATTTCTGTACTGCAAGAGAAGAACGGCTCTCCTGGGATGGCTGGAGCTGGGGGTCATACTAGATAGCCCGGGAGCCCCCTTCTGACTTGCTCTGTTTCTATGAGTACCCAACGCCCTATCCTTCACTGAATGAGCACTGACTGAGTTTAAGGGTTGAACTGTTGTTGTTATGGAAATGTGGCTTACTGTGTCATATGAACCCAGCTAAGCTAACAAACCATGCTGAACAACCCATCACAAACCACCAACAAACCACGGATTCTCCACATGGCTTGTTCAGTTTGACTCAGACAATGCAATAATCCACAATTCAACTAGTCAGAGTTCAACAGAAAGCCACATTCAACCCTGGAGCATGGGTTATCATCTTGTCCGAACCAGTCACCGTCATGCACGCAGCCAGAAGAAAGCTTCCAGAAGTCCCTTTGTCACTGTCTCACACACAAGCCCTCCTTATGCACTTTCCCAAACGTGAGGCCTGTAACTGCGGACAGGACCATGCACACTGGCCGTGCACCCGCTTAACTCCGCTACACCCCTGACTTTGCTGTATGCAGTAGACACAAAAAGCTAACGTGCACAAGGAGGCAGCAGAGACCGTTTTAGCCTTTCCAAATTTAGGGGAGCTTGTGAATGCTACTGACTGCCACCATTAATTGTTTGGGCTGCACAAATCAAAAGGAGAGAAGCGCTCAAAATGTTCCCTTGGAAGGAGGCCTGATCACCCTGGGAAGATAAGACCCAATGACTTTGGTCAGTTCCCGCACAATGGGGGCAGCAAGGATGCTAAATTGCCAAAACATCTGGCAGAGATAACTGAAGGAGAGGGACTTTCCCACCCTCACTGGCCTCTGGTCTCAATGCTCCATGCCAACTCATCAGGCTCATCCAAGTCCTGAATGGCAGCAAACCCTGAATGGCATCTGAAAATAAATACATAAAACAAATACATTGTTTGTAAGCCGCCCCGAGGCTTCGGCGAATGGGGCGGCATAAAAATGTTTTAATAAATAAAAAAATAAATAAAATAAAACAAAAATCCGGCAGCAAGATGTTCAGGCCAAACAGAACAGCGGCTAATGGCCCACCCATGATTATTACTGCTGTATTTGACCCATAACAAACATTTCTGGACTGAATACATTTCCACAGGGACCCTCATTTGGCTGTGTTAGTCCATGCAGGAAAAAGAGTGCAAAATGGGAAATAAAACACACCCAAAATCTACAATGTACAGAGTGATACCTTCATTAATAGCAACCAATATATCACAGAAAAAGAGAGCAAGCTTGTGCAGAAAGAGCAAGTGAGGTTCTGCAAATGTAACAAGTTTTATAAACTGCAACTTCAAGGGCAAACCATCCCAGGAAAATCAGTGACATGCAAATTCACTTGAGAAAAAACTCCCTCAAAGACAATCCTCTTAGCATTCTTCCAAGGTTTGCAGATCCGTGAAATACTTTTCCCCCTCCCAGGCATTCAGGGGCTTAATGCTAGAACATACTTTTGACTACCTCAAAAAACATTTATAGGTCTCAGATTATTAGGACAGGTTTATCATTTGTAAGGCTGCTTTGGGAATATTGGTATGGAAAAGGTAAGTGTGTGTGTGTGTGTGTGTGTGTGAGAGAGAGAGAGAGAGAGAGAGAGAGAGAGAGAGAGAGAGAGAGACTGGCCTTGACACCCACCATCTAAATATCTATGCAAAGTATCACCTTTTATTTGCATAATAATTTAATGAGTCAACACAAAAGTGAAACCTTATTTCATCTCATAAATGCCCTATTATAAACATGACTAATATGGCATGAGTATTGCAGGCATTGTCCCGATTGATGGTACATTTGAACCATTGGTTGAATCCTTTCCATGCGGCTGCCACAGCTTAAAGGTAAAGGTAAAGGTTTTCTCTTGACATTAAGTCCAGTCATGCCTGACTCTAGCAATCAGTGCTCATCTCTGTTTCCTAACTGAGGGAGCCAGCCTTTGTTCACAGACGGTCTCCGTGGTCATGTGGCCGGCATGACTAAACACTGAAGAGCACCGAAGTGGTTCCTTTTTATCTACTTGCATTTGCATGCTTTTGAACTGCAAGGTTGGCAGGAGCTGGGACGGAGCAACAGGAACTCATTCCGTTGTGCAGATTCAAACCGGCGACCTTTCGATCAACCAGCCCGGCAGCACAGTGGTTTAAATCGCTGCGCCACCTGCAGTCCCCTGCCACAGCATAGTCTGACCCAATAAAGCTATGAGGATGCAATACTGCATATAGCTAGACAGAAGTAGCCCCCAATTCGCAGTATGCTGTTGATCTTCAGACAAAAAGAGGCCCTGATATGCATAGGAATGCAGAATGAAATTCCCAGCATTCCCTGGAATTCCCAGCATGCCCCAGCCCTGGGAGTTCTAGGGCTTCCTTCTGCCTAAACATCCATAAGGTTACAGAAAGAAGTTCAGAGTTGTCTTCGTACTGAGGTCCTTTCTGCCTAATACACATGCATATTTATAAATTGAGAAGGAAGCACACTCTGCATGTGCACAGAGCCACCTTTTCTGCCACTCCTTTTTCTTTCCATGCAGCTAAAAGGAAGGAAACCCTCCTCAGAGTGAGGGGTGCTTTCTCTTTACAGGGTTCCATGGAGGGAAATTGAGTGAGGTAAAAATGAGGTCAAATGTGGGGAAAGGGCTTTCTAGAAGCCACTGGAAGGGTAGGGAGGGTCCAGCGGGCAGGGTCCCAGCCCCTAAGGGAAAAGCATCCACCAATCAGGGAGCGCCTGTGCTTTCCTGAGGGAGGCAGGTCACAGCGAAGCGGCCCCAAAGCTCGTGAGGACGGAGGGGAAAGCAGCCAGCCAATCAGTGTCCGGGCCTCTTATCCTCTCCCAATGGGGTGAGGAGAGAGAGGGAGAGGTACACTCCCTACTTCGCTGCCTCCCTTTATTCCCTATTCCCTTTACCTGCCGTTCTCTTGCTCCGAGCGCCCGGCCGCCATCTTGTTAGGGCTGAGCCGTCCTATTAGTGGACGGCAGAGGGGGGCAGTTCCAGGCCAACCGCACCTTTTCAGATAAACGCTTCCCTACAGCCGTTTCACCTTTCCCTAAAATAGTTTTTTAATTCTATTCGAGTCGTCGCCTCGCCTGCCCACGCCCCTCTTATCTGACATCGAGTCTTTCCCAAGGTCTTTTTTGCTCCCCCCCCATCCACCGATCTCTGGCAGATGGTACTGCCCAGGCTAGCTAAGCAGCGGCAATTGTAGCATCGGAGTTGCCGAGGTAACGGAAGGGGGCGTGGTCTGAAGCGGGCCAAAAAGCCCGCGCGCGGGAAAGGAGAAGGTGCAAATCTGGGCCTGTTTAGACTGGAAAAGGGCCTACAACTCCCAACATGCCCCAAGAAGCGATGCTGCATGGTGCATGATGGGAGCTGTAGGCTTCCCCCCCCAAAACGGGCCCACATTTTCGTACTGAGAGAGAAACTTCTGAGGGAAAAGCTTACATGAGAGCGATTTTTCCCCTCGAGCTGAAATATAATTATCTTTGCCTTCTACATTTGTGTTAGCTGCTGAAACTCGTTTTTCTTTTTGACTGAAAAGCAGGAAAATGCTGTCAATAAAATAAAAAAGTTGATGTAATCTTAATTGCTATTATTAATTCATTTATTTATTACACACAGAGAGACCTAGATAGCCCCCTTTTCATTTTAGGAGTCCAGTTTGTTCTCCTCTTTTCATCCTCACAACAGTCCTGTGAGGTAGGCTGGCAAGAAAATTAGCTAGGTTTGCACAATACTTCTCAAGGATAGAGTGTGGGCTGTTGCTGGAACATGAGTTGTGTTGTCTGAACCCAGCCATACCAAGAAACCATTTTTTAAAACCACAATCAGCCCATAGTTCACGACCAACAAGCCATGGAGCGGGGGGTCTGCTTTTCATGGGTTGTTTGTGGTTAACCATATTTTGTTAGTGCAACTGTGTTGAGAAGGTAGGATCACCCATGCTAGACAACAACCCACAGTTTGATGACAACCCACACTCGGACTTCACATGTAAGTTACTGTGATGTCTGAACCCAATCGTGGTGACTGGCCTGAGCTCACCCCATATATTTTATGGCTGAATAAGAATTCAAACCCATACTTCTTTTATTTGACACTCTAACCACTAAACATTGCTTATTCCCCAAATTTCCTTTATGTGAATGTTCTCAACCCCTGCAATATGCAAGCACTAATAATGCTGACCATGCTTGTGCTGATGGAAGCTGTCCACAAATGCTCAGGTCGGAATAAATATAGTAGTCCTTTAAAGTGCCATGAGATGCTTTATTTCTACCTTACTAGGTTGATGCAATTCCACACATGTAGTGGAGGAAAATGTTTAATTTCTGCCCACCAGGCTTCCATTAGAATCACAGGATGAGGGGGGGGGGGAAAGTGGGCAACCCAAGCAGGACGTGGCTGCAGCCAGAGATGTAGTTAATTAGCAAAATATTAATTTTATACAGAACTGTCAAGATGACCAAAACACTTGACATGTAATACCAATTTGCAAACCTTATAATAGGTGCAAGAGGATAAGTTTAGCTGCTCCTCCATGAATATCCCCAGCCCTTTAAATAAATAAATAGCAATCAAACATCTACCAGCATGCTGGAAGAGACTTGGCCTCTTCTACTGGTAAAGTGCGACATCTATTGAAGATGCTAAATAAACAAAAATAGAAATAATAGCCACATGTTATGGAAGCAAATTCCATAACGTGTACTTCATGTGTGAAGAACTGAAGTCTTCACCAAGCAGACTTATCATCCACTGAACCATTTGATTGTGACATAGAAAAGTCCCTTTCTTCAACTTCCTGGGTTCAAGCCTTTGCTCAGCAACCAACTCTAGGAAGCAAAATGTGTGGTTTCTTTTCACCAAAACTGAGAAGGAATGGGGAAATTGCACCTGTTAATATTCTGGCAGCTATTAAAGACACAGGAGCACTGCCAGTTCAAAAGATGGAACTCCTATTTGTGAACTGCTCATGGGTCCCTAGGAAGAAAATGCTGGCCTCACACCCTCACAATCCTTCCCCATGGACGCAAGTTTCCCAATTACATGGAACAGCACTTACTGAAAGTTGACACCGAAACAACTTTCACCTGACTGGGGGCATGCTTGCACACAGAAGGAAGACTCAGAGAGTTGCATCACAAGTCTGCAGGTGATCCTTGGATGGAAGTAAATCCAAATAGCTCAGCTTTCAGGCAAAGTACAGCTTCATCCTCCTGGTGTGCCAGCACAGGAAAACTTGGTGTTTGGTGGAGATGGACATGGTGCAAAGAGCTCCAGAAGTCCTGTACCTGTCTATTCAGAAGGTGCTACACTGTGTTCTGTTGGACTTATGTCTTAATAAGTCTGAGCCGTACTTAGAGCAGTTCAAGGCCTACCTCAGCACTCCTGAACATTGGCCATGCTCACCGAGGATGATGGGGGTTGAAGTCATCTGGAAGACAGCAGGTTGGGGAAGCCTGGGCCTATGTGGTCTGGCACGCTATTTCTCCCAGGTGCCAACCAGAGGACACAGCTCCTGTGGTCTGGCACTCAGAGGTAAACTGCCTCTCAGCCTGAAGGTTCCATTAAGCTAATCAAGCAAATGCTGCTTCGCAGACCGCTGCACTTTTCTCTAATAGCATTTAAAAGCCCTCTCAGCTTCCACTGCTTGTGGCAACAGATCCCACAGGTGAAGCACCTACATGCTCGGTCACCTGCATGTTTACTCAGAGGCAAGCCCGACTGTGTTCAGCTGGGCAGCTCACTCCTGAGGGAGCAGCAGGGCATTGCAGCATCATATGTTTACTCTGAAGCCATACCACGCTACATTTTCTGTGGGGCTGACTCCCAGGTGGGCGTGCGCTGCAGAGAGCAGATCGCAGCCCCAGCCCCACGCCATGGGCAGTGGCCGCACCAAAGGATGCTCAGGGTGGGAGAGATCACGCGCCCCTCCTGGAGGGAGGATGCTCTCGACGGAGGAAGGATGCAGAACACCTGGGTACCACAATGGGTACCCAGCCCGATGCTGGGGGGGGGGGAATGCAGACTCAAGATGCCAGTCTTTGGTTCCGCGGCCTGTCAATCACCGGGAGGCACCTCCCCGCCGCCCAATCCCCGCAGCCTAGAAGCCCGACGATTTGCATTCCCCCGATTGACGCGACCCGCAGGCCAATGAGACATTCCGGGGGCGGGTTCTGCTTCCACGAGGGCGAAGAAGATGGTGTGAGCTGGCGAAGCGTCGGTCGCTGCTGCTGCTGCTGCTCTTGCAGGTGCGGGGGGGGGGCGTGGGGTGCCGGTGGTCTTCGACGCTCTGTGCACGGGGAGGGGTTGCAATGTGGGCCACGGGGGCTGCGCCCTCGCATGGGTTTGGGAACGGGGCCAGGTTTAGTGTGTCTGTACCCTTGGCAGGAAGCTGGGGCACTCGGGTTTTGGGGTCCGCGGCTGTGGCACGAAGGAGCGGCTCACCTGCGCCCGGGCTGAGCGCGTGCCTGGGCCCGGCGGTGGCCGGGCGTTTTGCGCTGCGGCGGCCGCACTTCCTGCTCTGCAGACGCTGCAGGCTTCCCGAGCGTGCCGAGTCTGAGCATTCTGCTGCCCCGGCGATCTGCCGCCCTCGCGCTCCCCCCCGCCGCCGCCGCCGCCGCCGCCGCCGCCTCTGCCTCTGCGAGCACTGCAGCGGCTGCAGAACCACCGCGCAGAAGCTGCCGGGGAGAGTAACGCGGGGGGGATCCCGAGTGCGGCGGTGGCGGCTGCCTTTTCCGAGCTCTGCTTTCTGCTCAGCTCCCGGTTTTTGCAGCGCGATTGCATGTGCGCGCGCGCGCGCGCGCGTTTTCCCTTCGCCGTTTTAAAATACCCCCCGGTTGCACGGCAAAGCGCCCGTCCTCTCAGCTGAGGGCTGAAGAGGTTTACCATCAAAAAGGGCGGGTAGGCGAAAGGCAGCCTGGCTGTGTCTTGTGGGAAGCCGAGTGCCCTTTTGTTCGGCTTACCTGGGAGGACGGAAAGTGTAGGGCGCGGTACCCAAGGCCTGTCACCTGGCTGCTTGTAGATCCCTGCTGGCAAGAGTTGCGGTGGCTGCTGGTATCCGTGGGATTGAGGAAAGGGTCGAAAGCAATACGTGGTCTTTGGGTGGTTGCTGACCTATAGTTGGGGTTACCTTTGCCTGTGTTTCCCCCATCCTGCAAATGTCTGTTTCATCTGCATGGACAGATGGATCTCATCCAGAAGGAGATCTCTTGGCCTGTACTGGTGCATAGGGGGAGCATATGAGAGCTGCCGATGCGGCACCCACACTGGAAATTAGTGTGCCATATTAAAACTGCTGCTGGAAGACAGGGTGACTGGAGAAAAGGAGCATCTTGGATATGTTTTAGGGTGTCACCTCGCTCTTGAGAACAATTGATTTTGTTATTTTTGTACTACATAATATGCAGAGAGGCACCCGAGAGGTCTAAATCATATATGTTTTGACACATGGAGTTCCTTTCTTGCGCTTCTTGAGTGGCACCCATCATAAACTTAGAAAAAACGAGAAAACAGTCACACTGGTTTCATTCTTTGACCCTGTAATAAATCATGTGGGTATTGAGTAATGGCTCAAAATGTTGCAAAGGGGAGAGGCCCATAGCAATCCTGAGGCTGGCACACATGTGTGAGCTCTCCGGCAGAAACATGACAAACCACAAAGGGCCTGTTTCATTGTCACCTTGGTGTGGTGTGGAGGGTGCTACTGCATCCTTGCTGGGGTGTGTGTTTTTTAAATCCTATCCTGGTAGCTTACATAAGGGGAAAGGCATCTAGAGGTGGCATTCCTGGAGCAGTGTAAGGAACAACACGCAAGGCATCTCCCAAACCAGCTTCTGTAGGTCTGGCCCAATTGTTTATCATGCGTGATAAAGTATATAAATTTTATTTATATAGCAACACCATCCATTGCATTGCCATGAACAAGTCAGAATGGGAGCAAATACTGAAAACCTATGGGTGTTGATATGCCTTTATTCATTTGTTTGTTTGTTTATTTCACTTCTGCACCTCCCAATAGCCTAAGCACTTTGACTATTGATTCATATAATTTAAAAGTCTGAAATACAACTTGGTAAAACCTTTACAAGTTTAAACTTTTCGTGTTTAAAAAAGAATCAAACCAACATTAAAACAGTTAAAACACAGAGAGAGAGAGAGAAGCAGGGAAAATGTAAAAGCGCAAGGGCACAGATTCAGAAACAAGACCTGAAGACCAAAAGGCCCAGGAGAATAGAAAGGAGTTTCCATAGCATGAGAAGGACCATTTCTCAAGTCAGCTTTTCTAAGGAGGACATTCCGTAACTAGGGTGCCACCACCAAGAAGACTATCTGAGCCATGCACATTATTTGTCAGGGACACCCAGAAGAGAGCCTCTGCAGATGGTGACCAGGTTTGGGCAGCTGCACATGGAAGTAGACGGTCGTTCAGGTCATCTGGCCCAAGCCTTTTACACGCTAAAATAGTTTATATTATCCTTTTGACTAGCAAGTTGACTTGCTGGAAACTGGTGCTAATGTAACAACAGCTGGGGTTGCTTCCAAGCAGAGTGAGAGCCTAGTACCTCCAGTAATCTCGTGGCCACAGCTGTTTCTTGAATTGCTAAATGTACCTACAGGCTCAAGAACAAACCCTCTGCTAACAAAACTTCCATCTTATCTGAGCTGAGCCTAGTTTATTGGCCCTGAACCAGTCCATCAATGTGCCCAAGCTTGTATCTGTTTATTGAAACTATGCTGATGTGGCCCCAGCCAAAGATTCAAAAAAAGATAGAAGAAAGGCTTTCAGAGCAGTTCAGTCTGTGAAAAGAGAGCTTAGTCTCTAAAAAGGTACAAGACACAAGGAAAATGGGATGGGGAAGGAAAAAAGTATATTTCAGCAGGGTTGGTTCAGTGGCCCTCCTTCACCTCTCCTTTCCCAGGGGGACAGTGCATTCGGAGGATGTCACAGTGCTTCCTTGGCCTGCCCTGTCTCTCGCTCTCCTCCTCCTCCTCGGGGCACTAGTTCAGAACAGCCACTTTTTCCCCTCAATTTGATGCCAGGGAGGGAGAGGAGCAAATGTGTGCAGCCAGCAGGACTCTCGCCCTTCTTGCCTGGTGTGATTTCTTTGGTTATTTTGTGCTGCTTTTTGAGGACAGAAAGCCCTGACAAGACAGTGTACAGTATTAAAGGCAATAATATAGCTAGCAAAACTAAATTCAGTACTAGCAATTAAATAGTACAAAGTGTTACAAACCTTCAACTACTATTCAGTATCGAGTTGAACCGTTGAAAGCAGTTTAATGAAAATGCAGACTCAACAAAGTCTGAAGACCCTCTTTAAAAGCCATCAGTAAAGGCACTGGGAATTCTTCCCAAGAAAGAGATCCGCAATGATGGGACTTCCACTAGAAAGGCCCTGCCATGGATGATGGTGAAGCCCACACAGGTGCATGCAGGAACAGGCACTGGTGCAGATAAGCTGGTCCCAAAACTTGTAACTGCTGGCCCTTTGAACACAGCCCAGGAAGAAAATGGCCGCTAATGTAGCAGATGCAGTGTTAGGGTCATATGCCCTGATCACCTGTCCCCCACAAGCCAGCATGTGGCTTAAAGAGGTCTCTTCCAACTGGCTGCCCACCAGGTACGCTGGACCACAACTCCCAGCATGTCCCGGTTGGAGGGTGCCGAGGATTGAGGTCCAGCCTGTCTGGAGAACCCCAAGTTGGAGGAAGCCCCCACAATAGAGTGCAGCTATCTTTCTGAGGCTCTGCTGCTTCTGCAGACGATGCAGCTGTGTGAACAGGGATGTGGTGACTGTTTGCTTTAGGGGATCTGCCATTCATGAATCTGCTTTGCCAGTCCCTGGCTGTGAGCCATGATGGTAGCCAAATGGACCCTCCCCAGTTTAGAGAATGTGTCCTGTTGGTTTCTAGGCGCTGGGGGATGCGATAAGAACATCTCATTGATCTCTTATGCACCAGCTTACAGAGGCTTTTAGATAGACCCAGATGAATGTCTACTGCCGTGTCCATACTATGAACCCCTCCCTCCACCTGGGCTGTTGGTAAAAATGCAATTAATTCTGCTGTTTGTAAAAACGCAGTTGATTCCCCCATGGCATCCTTTATTTGCTCTAGGGAGCATAGCCAAGTTTGGACAATCTTATCTGCTACCCCATTAAGACATTTCTAGGAGGACTTTGCTTAGAGCAGCAGAAAAAGAAAATCTGGGTCTAGGGATATGCATGCACAACTCAGAACCCTGCTTGGGGTTAGAACAACCCTCCTGAAGAGCAGCCCTGTGCCAGGCTCCATCAGCTGTTGTTTGCCAGTCACCTGCAAGGACTGACCATTGTCTCCGGGCAATCCTGAATCAAAGCTTGCCCTTTTGTGCCACAGAACGGCAGATGAACATACCTGTGAGCAGAATGGAGAGTAAAAAAAAGCAAGGAACAATGTAATTTGATAACATGCAGACTTATTCACAAAATAGTTTCTCTTCAGGGAAAGACTTTTTGAGAGGCACCTTCCCCTTTTACCTCCTCTGTCCCACAAAATGTGGCTTTCCGGCTTGCTCTGCCGTTAACCCTTTTATGCAGATGGCTGCTGGGGCTTTTTCTTACTCAGCTTCCGACTGAGCGAACACCCAGCCATTAACCTACTCCCCACCTCTGACTTCAGCAACATCTAGCTTCGCTAACACTTGGCAGGAAACGGCTGGTTTTGCATTTTCTGGTTGGCGTCACTCTTGTCAGTTGGATGCAGGCACTGTCACATCTGTGCCTTCTCTTTGGGCATCACTTGAATAATTTAAAATCCGTGTTGTGCAAGAGAAGGTGGCGATGGGGATGGGAGCTTATTCCATTGCATGCCCTGAGGAACAGGCTACCAGGAGCCCTGAAATTTTCACTTTCCAGGCGTTGTGTTTGCACTTCAGGAGGCCTTGGCTCAGCTAATCGCTATTCAGTAAAACAGAGTTTGCCAGTTTGCAGGAGCCAAGCGGTGCTGTGCTGAAGCCGTGAAGCCCATGGGGACACTGCACCAGAACCTCCTGGCGAGGAGGACAGTGCGCCCCGTCTGCCACAGAGGCTAAGTCGCTTTGCAAAGACCCTCCTGGTGGAGGTTGTTGCTGCTGGGCCGGGTTTGCTGATAGGGTTCGACAGGGTGACCTGCGTTTCTGGGCTCTCCTTGGAGGCGTGAATAAGAAGACTCTCATGCAGAGCAGCTGCAGTTGGTCCCCAGGTTATGAACCATTTCTGTTCCTGAGAGAACAGAAATTCATCTTTAAGTCGAGTGTATGTAAGTCGCATCACATGTAGTTGACCCTCTGCATCTGCAGGGGCTTGGGGTGCAGGACCCCCGTGAAAGCAGAAAAACTGCACGTATCTTTAACCCCAACAAATCACCAGGGTCTCCTCTTTGCAGCAAGGAAATCCAGATTGACAAGGCAGGGAGGCACGGTTTGGAGGCCTCTCCTCCCTTTCACTTCCTCTCTTCTTATGGTGATGACGATTTTAAAACTTAATAGGCTTTATGGCAGTTTGTTGTAAGTACGGGTGGTTCTTAACTTGGACGTTCAGAACTCAGGGACTGCCTGGGTGCTTCAGTGTTCCCATTGCAACTGGACTGTGCTGTTTACTGAATGCCCGTTGGAGCAAAAGTCCCAGCTTCAAGTAAAGATGAAGGTGACTGACCAAGAAGGCAATTTTGGGGTTCATGGTGGGCAGATTAATAAAAAGTCCACCCAGAGCGCAGTAACTGTGGAAAAAGCAGGCACTATGGTGGGCTTAGCTAGGAAAGGAGATGGAATAAAACTGCCAAGATCATATTCCCATTGGTGTGGTCAGGCTTAGAATGCTCCGTGCAGTTCTGATGGAGGCACCTAAAGAGGATGTTGTAGAGTTAGGAAAACTGCAAAAAATGGGCAGCTCCCCTTCAAGGAAAGGTTGCAACAGCTGCAGTGACTTAGTCCAGACGAAAGATGACTGAGGAGGACTGTGGTGGAGGGACATTCCGCACTGTGTATGGTGTTAGGTAGGAGGAGAGGGAAAGGGGACACGCGTCTCCCTTTCCCGTAACGCTGACACCCAAGGGGGCCGTCCCATGAGGCAGCTTGGTGGGAGGTTCAGGAGAGAGCGAGGAAGGCTTCCCACAACACAGAGCTAAGTGGCAAGATTTGCTGCTGCCGCTTGCCGTCGGGAACACCAACTTGGATGGCTTTAAAGGGGAATGAATGTGTTCTCAGAGGCTCCGTGTTCCCTCGAGTAGAAGGTGCAGCATGCCAGTGTTCACCTGTTGCTGGGGAACATGGACAGGAGGGGAGGGTGCTGTTGCCAGCATCTCTGACGTGGCAGCTTTCCTGTGGGCACAGCTGGTTGACCACTGTGTGGACAGAGGGCCAAAGTGTGAGGCAGGCCCCTGGTCCAATCCAGCGGGGCTCTCCTTTTGTGGGAGGTGCACCTCAGTGTTAATTTATTGTATCATTCTATCGATTGTTTTATGGGTTTGTTTTTAATCATGTAAGCCATCCTGAGACGCGATAGTGAAGGACGGCATACAAATGTTTTAAATAAATGAATAAGATTTGCTGTAGGAATATGAGAAGATCACACACCCCTCCTACAGGCTCACCTGCTGTGCTTCTCCCTCGGTCACTGATCAGAAAGGAGCCCAGAAAGGTGACTCCGCAGAGATGCACAGGCAGCCCCCTCCCAGGACAGGCGCTTCTGCTGCACCAGGTGGCCTTGGTTCATTCAGTTACATGCATTGCCAGAGAGAAATCCACCCCAGACTGGGCAGTGACTCATGCAGAGATGTAGTAAGCACTCTCTTGGTAGATGAGAATAGGGACTTGCATGACTCGGGCCTTCATTCATTTCTCTAGCTTCTTCTTTGCCTTTCTCACTTTTTTTAAAAAAAAGCTCTTAGCACAGTGGGGGACAATTGCATGCAAGTTTGTGTGGAAAGGAATGCCTACAACTCCTACCGCAGCAGCCTCCTCCTGCACTTAGTGGGAGCGCACTTTTTGTGAGCCCCAGCATATTATTTGGGTGTCAGTGAAGCAGCGCATGTTCAAACAAGTAACATGACAGTAAAACCTGAGTGTTCCTGCCTGTGGATGCATAAATGGAGGAAAGGTTCAGCAAATGGATGGCGGACAGTTTTGCCTGACAGGTGGATCCTCTGCACATCTACTTAGAAATAAGTATTTCCAAGCATTTGGAGGGTGTGTGGGCAAGACGTACGTGACGGGCGCCTTCCGCAGGGAGCACACTTTCTTGCTGCCATGGTCACCAGCTGCCCTTCTTCTTGGCCACTCTTTTGTCCTGGGAGCCGCTTGCTGACCTGGCAGGGAGAGGCCCAGTGGGCAAGTTAGCCATGCCCCCTCCTCCTCCCCCTCTTTACCACCCCCACTGTCTGGGCTGGAGCAGGTTGCAGGCAGAGGAAGAGCAAGTTCCAGAAGTGTGGGTCAGTGTGGTCCTGGGGCAGTGAGAGCCCTGGGTGGGGGGGGGATGGGGACGGAGCAGATGGGACGGTCCCAGGGGCGTCCTGGGTGGCAAGCTCAGTATGCTGTGAGCAGGATTTTCTCCCCTATTTGCAGCAGACATGAGACATTCCAGCATGACTCCAGGGTGCTGATCACTCATACTTGAGCTGCTCACATTTGCACAGGAGAGCACTTAGTTCCTGCGTCTAGTCCTGGCTATAACAGAAACAAACCGCCCACCTTTTCCCATCTGGTGAGGGCTTGGAATAGCATCACAGGCGTGTGTGTGTGCCCCCACAGGGGTCTGTGCAAGGCCTTTAGGAGCCCACCTTTCTGCAGAAGAGTGACTCTGAATAAACACAACATCTTAATGGAAAACAGAAAGAAATTAAGCAAAAATATGGTTAACACTCACCCATCCAAGGACAAAACAGGCCCTGTCCAGACCTGTAAAGCGCCCCTTCAACGTGTGCCAGCCACCTGCCTGGATGAAAATGTCTCGCTCTGCATTCCAAGAAGGCCTCCTCTCCTCTCCATTCCCTTCCCCACCAGACTCACCTCTGCACAGGCTGCAGACAGGTTGCAGGTCAGTGTTGCAGTGCAGAAGGCCCGCCTCATTCCTTCAGCATCTGCAGGTAGTATTGGGCAGGCCCACCTCTGAAACCTTGGAACGCCTTCCTGGGCTCCACTTCAGAAGGCTTGGACTCATATCTCCTATCAACCCCGACCAGCATTGCTGACATGATGGCGGTTGCAGTCCAACATGTCCGCCAGGTACCAGGTTGGAGAAAGCAAAGCTAAGCGGGTCTGGCTCTGGGCAGAACTTGGAGGGGAGAATGATGGGGAATCCCTTGAGCTCCCTGACTGACGGGCGCAGCACCTCCCCACTCCATGACCTTTCTACATTTTGTTGTGTTGTGATCTGGAAGTGAAACGGGTGGGACTGGCCCTGTTGGCCGCTCCATGGAGGGGCAGCGCTTCCACTGTGGCCCGAGGGAGGTCGACGGGCCGGTGCGCGTCAGCTGCAGAGGCCTCCCCACGGAGTCAGGAGGCGGCAGACGCGCCTGCGGCTACCCGGGCAAGGCCCTCCAGGCTGGCGCGTCTGCTTCCTGCCCCGCTTGCCCGTGCTTCCTGGCAAAGCCGCTCCAGCTCCGTCAGGCTGCACGGCATCCGGCCGGCGGTGGCGGCCAAGTCTCGCCATGGCTGCCTGGCCAGACCAGGGCCCACGCTTCAGCCGGGCTGCCCATTCCAGGGCACACGGGGCAGTTTCCAGTCGCCCAGCATCGCCCTGGCCGTGTGCTTTAGACCCAGTCTGACTGCGGCCCTGCCCCAGCTCCAGCCCCAGCCCCTCGCGGGCTGAAGGGGGCTTCCTGCATGCAGAGATGCCCTGCCTCCTGGCCTTCCGCCCCGACAGCTCCCCGGTTCCTGCCAGGCAAAGGGCCCCACAGCCGGGGGCTCCCCTCGGGGAGGCCGTTGGCGGGGCCGGGAGCAGGCTGGCCTGTGCGCCAGGCACGCGCTTGCAGCGAGACCCCCGCTGTGGCGGCCAGAGAGCCAGCTCCGCGCACGTGGCGTCTCCGCATGCCTTCTCGCAACCCCAGGGGCCCCCTCCCGGCCCCCCTCCCCTGAGGCCCAGTTCTGCAGGGCAGCCAGCTGACGGCTGCCTCGGGTGGCTTCCCTCTGGCTCCGGTGGAGCTACGACTGGCCTTTCGGCTGCGTCCCTCACCGGTGCCAGCCTCACCGGGCCACAGAGCCTTGGTGGGGCGTCTTCT